>NW_016107331.1:7779332-7788649 GCF_001604975.1 Cebus imitator
CAAAGTGCTGGGATTACAAATGTGAGCCACTGCACCCAGACCAATAAATTTTAACCCTAACTATATAACCAGCAAAAATGTATATATCGATATGTTCAACAAAGGACATGAGTAAGAATGTTTATAGCCGCACTATTTGTAATAGCCAGAAACTGGAAACAAGCCAAATGTCTATCTACAGCAGAACAGATTATTGTTTATTATACAATAAACTACAATATTGCAATAAAAATGAATGAACTACAACAACAGAAATGAATTTCACAAACATCCTACTGAGATAAACAATATAGATACAAAAGAGAATATTTGGTATAAGTTCAAAAATAAGCAAAGCTAATCTCTGGTGTTGGAAGTCAGGTTACTGATTACCATTGGGGTATGCAAGGTAAGAACTGGAAAGAAGTTTCTGAGATTCTGATGTTGTTTTATTTATTGACCTGGTGCTGATTTCTTGGTAGTACTTCTTTTATGAAAATCAGTCAAGCAGTATATTATGACTTGTATACTTCTGTGGATATATTATATCAACAAAATTGTATTCAAAAGTAAAATTAAAGCACTACCCATCCCAATACCAAAAAAAAACACTTAATTAATTTGTCATTATCTAAAATGTTAACTAAAAATTAACATTTAAAAGGTTGTTAAAACTACTGCTAAAACTTCAGGAAAAAATAAGGTAGTAAATACCCATTTGAAATGAAAAAGCATGCAAATTATAACCTATAGATCCTTCTGTCTCACACATACACACATGCAAACACAAACCCATGGTTTCATACCTTTATGTGTAGTACCAAAGATGATTAATCACAATTAATATTTTAACATCAATTTGCATTTTCAACATGTAACCAAAAGCATTCTCAACTGAATTATATGTTTAACAAAGATTGAGGAAAAGGTTATGGTCTGTCGTGACACTTAATCTTCTAATAAGGGATTCTAAAACATTAAAATGATAACCCAAATGCAATTTATCAACTATTCCATACCAGAGGCCATTAAACCTAAGACTTAGATAACTAAGGACAAAGAAATATATAAATTGAGGGCATCGGTGTCTAAAAATTCAAAAGTAGGATATGATACAAACATTTAATATATAAGATAAAGATTATAGATTATAATAATGTTATAGGTACTGTGCTAATTTTCTTTTGTTGCATAACAAATTGTCACAAACTTAACAAATTGAAGGGCTTCCTCAATTTGCTTTTCCCTCCTTTCCACTACTTCTTTTTACAAATTATCCTCTTTAGTTCAGCTTTTCTTTTATTATTGTTATTAGATTATATTCCTTTCTTTCTTTTTTTAAATTTAAAGTTCCAGGATATATGTGCAATGCTGATTTGTTACATAGGTAAATGTGTGCCATGGTAGTTGGCTGCACCTATCAACCCATCACGTAGGTATTAAGCCCCATATGCATTAGTTATTTATCTTAATGCTTTCCTGCTCACCCCCACCCCTATCCCCAAGCTGCTGTCCCCCTCCACCATAGGCCCCAGTGTGTATTCTTCACCTTTTCAATACTTACTTTTACTGCTTTTGTTATGGGAGCTTTGGGGTGTCACTTTTCTTGTCGGAAACCTCTGTGGTTGGTGGCACCTTTGCCTGAGTTCTCGTCCTGCCTCCAGGAAGAATGGGGTTCGCAGACAGTGTGGGGTGAGCAAGACCAAGAGGAGCTTTACTCAGTGTTAGAATAGCTCAGAGGAGGCCCTGGAGAAGGTAGCTTCTCTGCAGCGGGTGGTCTTGTCCTCTGTAACAGCAAAGAAGGTAGGTTCTCTATCTCCTTTTTTTTTTTTTTTTTTTTTTTGAGACTGAGTCTCCTATACTGCAGTAGCCTAATCTCAGCTCATAGCAACCTCCACTTCCTGGGTTCAAGTGATTCTCATGCCTCAGCCTCCTGAGTAGCTCAAATTACAGCTGCCTGCCAGGACGCCTAGCTAATTTTTGTATTTTTAGTAGAGGCAGGGTTCCACCATGTTGGCCAGGCTAGTCTCCAACTCCAGACAAGGGTCATCTGGTCCTAAGCTCTGCTTGGCTTGAGCCCAGGGCTTTTATAGGCCTCAGAAGGGGGAAGTGCATGCTGATTGGTCCATGGGCAGGCCCAGGGCAAAGCACTATGAATCCCCCTCCCATCTGCAGGACTGGCCGACCTGCCCCCAGGCTTCAGGCCTCCCCTGACCTGAAGGTCGGGTTTCACTGGTGACCCACCCACTTCCGCCCAGGAGCGGCCTCCGCCTGGCATCCATGGCTGATACCAAGGAGCACCCTTAGCTTCCGCTCCGGCGCTTCTCCACGCCCAAAGTTTGGAGAGGGCGGAGGCAGCAGGGGGCTGAAGTGTGACCACTGCCCCGTTCGCACACCTGGAGGAACTGTGACAGCACCCTAGCTCAGCCCCAACCCTGCTGGGAGATCTCATTGGCACTGGGAGCCAGGAGAGGCCAGGCAGCTGGAGTAGGCACCTCTGAGCCGGCAAGGGCAAGGGGGACCTTTCTAGACTTCTCAAGAGTGCAGGGATACCTCGGTCATCAACCCCGCCCAAGAAGGCGGAGCTCCTGCCTCCTGCCGGCTCCCAAGAGCACCGGGGCCCTTGTTGCAGCGGGCGTGAGTTGTACCTGGAGAGTTGTACCTGGGGAGCTCTCGCCTGGCCAACTTGGAAGGAGCAGGGCTCCCAGTTGTCCCCAGCTCCCACTGGCACAGTGGGCACCCAGCTGTACCACCTCGCTGCCTGGGGCGAGGGCTCCAGGCCCTCCCTTGGCCTACGCCGGCATCTGGTGCAGGGGCGAGGTTGCTGCGAGCTCCTCCTGTGGCCCAGCGCTCAGGGACGCACTGGAGCGCCACCGGTGAGTACTGAGGCTCTGTGTAACCAGGCTTGACCTTATCACAGTGGGCCTCCAAGGTGGCGGGCTGCAGGGTGGGAGGCGTGGGCTGTCCACTTCTCCTTTTGTGGTGCCCGGCGTGATGGCAGCAGCCACATCTGACAGCCAGTAGCAGCCATCATTTCCATGCCTGTGCCTTTTTTTTTTTTTTTNTTGAGACGGAGTCTCGCTCTGTCACCCAGGCTGGAGTACAGTGGCGCGATCTCGACTCACTGCAACCTCCGCCTCCTGGGTTCAAGCGATTCTCCTGCCTCAGCCTCAGGAGTAGCTGGGACTACAGGCGCATGCTAATTTTTTGTATTTTTAGTAGAGACCCACCGTGCCCGGCCTTTTTTTTTTTTGGAGCTGGATTCTTGCTGTGTCGCCCAGGCTGGAATGCAGTGGCTTGATCTCCCCTCACTACGACCTCTGCCTCCTGGGTTCAAACCATTCTCCTGCCTCAGCCTCCCCGGTAGCTGGGACTACAGGCAGGCGCCACCACGCCCAGCTAATTTTTTTTGTATTTTTAGTAGGGACAGGGTTTCACCATGTTGGCGAGGCTGATCTTGAACTCCTGACCTCGTGATCTGCCCACCTAGCTTCCCAAAGTGCTGGGATTACAGGTGGAGCCACCATGCCTGGCTCTGTGCCTTATGCCCCTTCTGGCTACCTTTTTCCCCATCACCTAATTACTAATCAGCTATGGAGGCTCAGTATCATCTCACATCGGCTGTGAAGTCTTTCCTATTTCACCCCAAGATGCATTCCCACTTCTGACCTTTCACAGTACTTATTATTGGTAACCTTTATTTATTTATTTTTTTTAAAGCACATATTATCTGATAATATAGGCAGCTGATTTTTTGCAAGTATGTATGTGTTGAATAATATCTTGACCAGATCCGCAGCTTTTTTAGGAGCAAAAACGGTTTCTTTTATTTCTTAGTATCTACAACCCTGACTTTAACATACATGAATGAACTTTCCTTCTTTCAGAATCATTTTCCTAATAACGAATCCCTATAGACAAGTCATTTTACATACAAATTTTCTTTTCTTAAACCATTTTATATACAAATTTTCTTTTGAAGAGTGAAAAGTAACTCATGTAAAAAAAAATTACATTTGCAATTACTTAATACCCCAAATAGCAAGTTCTCAAAAAAGATGTCTTGATAAAAGTTTTACAGAAAGTCTACAAAAATAGCAAGACCTCCATCCAGTGTATTTTTGTTTTCTCCAGAGTGCATTCTCTCCTGTTTCGTATCTCCAAGGCACTATACCATTGACAATGCAGTTACCCTGTGATAAGTATCCATACTGAGCATTAACTTTGGGCCCAAGCTCACTATTTTGTGAATATTATCTCAACCTTACCCTCATCCTACAGTAGCTGCTTTTACTCCTACTTCACCTAGAGAAACACAGACTTCCATTACAGCCATGTGCAATCTATATCTGAAAAACTTCTAATGAAACAACAAAAATAATGCTGGATAAAATATAACTAACTTTCTTTAAATTCATAGCTGAGCTTGCAAGAGATTAAGGAAATCCCCAGAGGTCAAACATGAAGACAAAACTAAAAACTAGACTTTAAAATGTGAATTGATGCTGGAATTGTCTTAGGGTAGGGCAGAGGAGGTGTTTTCATTCACTGTAGGCATAGATACACAGGGAGGTGAGGCTTAGATGAGGCAAGGTAGAGGCTTAGAACTGAGGCCCTTTACAAAAAGATGGGCTCACTGGAAGCCAGTGAAAGTGTGAAGTAAGGAAAAAAAAAAACAAGTGACACAAGGGGACAGGAAAGTTTGTCATCTCACTACATTCTGGGTCTCTCCTCTTAGAATTTACCTCAGAGCTGCATTCAGATTTGCGATTTGAATTTACACTCTTTATAGGGCCTGAAGACCTTTAAGCCAAAAAATCCCAGTCTCAGTGCCAAGTTTCTGCCTCTTATTCTTAGGCTTACTCTCCTCTCCCTGTGTCCATGAATATGAAAGCTAATACTCACAGGGATCCTTGCAGAAGCAAACACCAAATCCCTAAGAAGTGACCCTCTTTTGCCATGGTAATATTTGTGGCTTTGAAATTCATTTTTCATCCTTATTTTGATTGGTATTGGCAGGGTATATCTTTTCCTATCCTTTTCTTTTTTAGCTATGCCTTATTTATAGTAGGTTTTTTGTAGATAGACTATAGTTGGATTTTGCTTTTTTGTCCAATCTGTTAATGTGTTTGTTGTTATTAGGGTGTTCACTTCAAGGGACCTTCTACAGATCTCTTGAATTCCCTTTTTATAGCTTTCTCCTTCTTAATACCCTGATCCATAAACTCTAGTCTCCTTGGCCTTTCCATGTTTCCAGTTCCATCTCCTTATCTCAGAAAACCTTGCAGTCTCTTTCTGTGGACCCTTTCCTTGGAAATCCTCATTTGTTTCTCGTCTCTCCTTGGAGCTCTCTTCATGTTCTTATCTCAGGAATCATTGTCTTTTTTGCTCAATGTTGGGTGTCTTTAAAAACAATTGTTTCATATATTCTGTCCAAGACCAGGTGTGGTGGCTCATGCCGGTAATTCCAGCATTTTGGGAGGCTGAGGTGAGCGGATCACCTGAGAGTTTGTGAGTTAAAGACCACCCTGACAAACATGGAGAAACCCCATCTCTACTAAAAAAACAAAATTAGGTGGGCATGGTGGTACATGCCTGTAATCCCAACTACTCGGGGAGGCTGAGGCAGGAGAATTGCTTGAACCCGGGAGACGGAGGTTGCAGTGAGCCAAGATCAAGCCACTGCACTCCAGCCTGGGCAACAGGAGTGAAACTCTGTCTAAAAAAAAACCAAAAACAAGAACATATATTCTGTCCAGATTTTTTTGTTGTTTCAGGCAGGAGGGTAAATATAGTCCCTGTTATTCCATCTTACCTAGATGTGGAAGTATAAACTATTCTAGAAGGACACACCATGCAAGATTCAAACAGGTAACACTGGGGTTAAAATGTACTCACAATCCAAAATTACAAAACACATGAAATAGTCCATTGTGAGGTAAAGTCAGTAAATACAACAAACAACATATTTGGACCCACCAAAAAACTTTAGAAAATAGAATTATTAGATACTGACTACAGAGTATGTTTCAGATGATTCAAGATATGAAATAACAAATGGAAAAAAAAAGAGCATGATATATTCAAATGATACCAGGCAATTTTGGAAAAATACCAAATGGAATTTCTAGAATTAAAATAAAAAAGTTATTGAAATTACATATGTAGAAATAACAGTTCATTAAGTTTTATTTGCCTAAAATCACCCAACTGTGCATGCTAGATCTGAAATACAAGCTGTTCTAGGTAAAAACAATGCCTGTGATTTTTTTGTTACACTTTGTCTTGAATTTAGTGAAAAAAATAGTGAGCAATGAGGGCATTTACTATAGAATGTCTCCGGCCAATTATGCAATTCAACCTTAACGTTTGAGTCAGTAATAAAAAATTAATATAACATCTCTATAGTGGTGACCTTAAGGAACAGCATTAACACACATACTTTTGGTTAATTTATGTAAAGCTTATTTTATAGAACTAAAGCTTGAATAAAACTGTGCTGACTTTATTTTAACCTTAGATCAGTGTCAATTTAGAAACACATCCAAAATAAATATAAATATGACTGTAAAACCTAATCATATATATTCAAATGACCCTTCAGAACTTTGAAAAAATCATCTTTATAATCTTCCTTTTACCAGAGTTTCTTTCTCTCTCTGCCTACCAAAATAAAACAACAATAAAAAGATACAACTTTACTCTCCACCTTCAGCCTGTTTTTTCCTCTATTTCTTTGGTTGCTATCTTTTTATTATGTAAAGCGAGCCAGTCTTATTCAGTTCCTTTCATTTACATCTTTGCAAAGTACTTGGAAACAATTTTTGATTTTTTTTATTTTGTTAGGAGAATTGGATAAGAATAAACATGATTTAACTTTTGGCTTGAATTACCAAAAGAGAGATCTGGCTGGAAACAAAGCACATCACATTCACTGAAACCTTTCCTCTTGTTTATTTAATTATATTTTTGTAGAAGTGAATTCAGATAAACATAAAGTTATATGATTGGAAAAATTTGAGCGAGAATTGAATACAAATATGGCTTTAATGAACATCAAGCTTTTTCAGTCTTAGCTCACTTCAAATCAAAGAATATTTGAATCTTAGAATTGAAATGGCACTCAGAGGTTTGTTTATTTATTTTGGTCCCTACTAATATAAATGCCATACTGTTTTTGTAATCTAAATTTGCTTTAACAGCTCAAAACTATAGTGCAGAGCAAGACTATTTGTTAACAAAAGAAATAATAAATAGCTATCAAACTATGACATAATGTCCCAAAATTTAGGGTATAATATTGACTCATAACAACTAGTCATCCACACTAATAGAGTGTTGGTGATTTGACTTCTAACGGAAAGGCATTATGTTTTCTGAAATATTTTGTAGATGTCTTCAGATCCATTTTGTATTATCCCCCTTTGATGCTTTTCATTCTTTCCTGTTGGACATGAGTTATTTAAAATACTTGAGAATTGGTAACATTTTATTACCAGTTGTTGGTTGATTTGAATGAGTCTTTCTGAGGCGAGCCCTCCTCACCTCCTGCTGGAAACTTTTCTCTTGTTTGTCAAAGGATCTTTATACAAAGTCAGGTATAAATGACCAACAGAATTTTAACGTATTCCTCTCTTTATTATGGAATTTTTCCAAACATACGAAAAAGGTAGAATGAATACCTTGTGTACATCACCCAGCTTCAACAAGTATCAATATTTTGTGAGTTTTATAATTAATTATCCCTTCTAAAATGTATTTGATAAGGATACATATTATTTTAACGCAGATATTCCTGTAATCCCATGTTTCTAACTTGGATCATACCTTTAAGTAGTTGTATTCTATGGCTATAGATGAAGAGAATCATTATCTACTCAGAGGAAAAGTAGATACATGAAAAGAGGAAAAGGAGATGCATGAAGCATATCTCCCCCAGAGAAGTGATTCCTTCCTTCTTTAAAAAATGTAATGTTTAGGGCAGGCATGGCGGCTCATGCCAGTAATCCCAGCACTTTGGGAGGACAAGGCGAGTGGATCACCTGAGGTCGGGAGTTCAAGACTAGCCTGGCCAACGTGGTGAAACCCCATCTCTACTAAAAATACAAAAATTAGTTGGGCATGGTGGTAGGTGCCTCTAATCCCAGCTACTTGGGAGACTGAGGAAAGAGAGTTGCTTGAACCAGGGAGGGGGAGATTGCAGTGAGCTGAGACTGCACCACTGTACTCCAGTCTGGGTGACAGGGCAAGAATCCATCTTGAAAAACAATTTTATATATATTATATACATATTATATAATATATATATTTTAAATATATATATAATAATATATATATTTATATAATATATATTTAAAATATATAATATATATTTAAAATATATATAATATATATAATATATATTATATAATATATATTATATATACACATAAATATATATAAATATATATAAATTATATATATATATATATATATATATATTTATTTATTACAGAGGACCTGCATTTAACTCTTCAGTAGTTGTGGAGCTAGAAATTTCTTTGACAACAAAAGAGAGAAAAAAAGATTTTAAACAAATTTTGGCAAGATCATTATATTTCTCATATATGTGTGGAGTTTTCTCTTCTCTGCCTTGGTATTTTTACTCCAAAGGGGATGTTTGTATAGGGGGGAGAAAGAGAGACTAATTTCAAGCAAGTTATTCTTGATCTCTCATTACTCAAACTTTTAAATATAATAAAAGCTTTTCCTGAATGCTAGGGATAATTAAAATATGAAAGACCTAATGTTATTTCCTCCTTTAGTACTATCTCACTGCTGAAAGTAAAAAATTTGTTTAAAGTTGAATAACTGGGTAATGGGAGAAAATGCAAAGACAATAACAAAGTGCATGAAAGGAGGAAGTTATATAAAGGGGGAAAAAGGTAGATAACTACTTCACCCCTTACACCAAAATATATTCCAGATGAATCAAATATTTAAGCAACATGAAAATGGAAACTAAAAAACAGCAGAAGATAACTTGAGAGGGTTTCTAAAAATAGTCTTATAATGGAGGTATTTTAAGTATGACACAAATCTAGAAGCCATAAAAGAACCCAACTGGATCACTTGGCCACGTTTAGTTGCAAGGGCGGCTGGGAAACGTTCACTTAGTAAGAAAGGAGATGAGAAGAGGATTGTAACAGAATGTTCTATAATCACTCTGTCCTTTCTTTGCAGAATTCTTTTTTTTTTTTTTGAGACAGAGTCTTACTCTGTCACCAGGCTGGAGTGCAGTGGCGCAGTCTCAGCTCACTGCCACCTCCACCTCCCGGATTCAAGTGATTCTCCTGCCT
>NW_016107331.1:7788659-7822942 GCF_001604975.1 Cebus imitator
TGAGACAAAGTCTTACTCTGTCACCAGGCTGGAGTGCAGTGGCGCAGTCTCAGCTCACTGCCACCTCCACCTCCCGGATTCAAGCAATTCTCCTGCCTCAGCCTCCTCAGTAGCTGGGACTACTCTTATATGAGCATTGCCTGATTTTATCTTTCAATGTTTTAATTACTTAATTAAAAATGAATGCCAATATATTAAAACAATCAGAAAATATAAGACATAAAATATTTGCTGCTATAGAATATGGCATAAAATTTTTATAAATATATGACTTATATATACTGCTGTTATGGAACAATGAATTCCATAACATATAAATTAACAATAATTTATTTTAAATTAACAATCACACATATTTAAATATATGTTTAAATATATTTAAATACACGTTGTTATTAATTTAAAATAAATTAACAATAATTTATATTAAAGAGTTATAGAAAACATGTTTGTGTAGTCAATATATAATGAAGGAAAATGTTAATATATATTATTAAAAAAGAAAAATTCAATTTAAAAAGGAAAATATTTGCCATAAGGGATAGAAAATTGTTTTAGATGAAAATGAAAAACAGAGTTTTATTCCTTTAATAAAACTTTTACTTATATCTTTATTTATATCAAAGAATCAATGGTAAAATATAATGACTTTTTAAAGAACCGATGACATGAGCCTGCAAAATATAAAAAAATAATAAGTATAATCACTTAATCTTTCAATAATTATTTAATTAGATGAATTTATTCCTGTGATGCTATCATCATTGGTTTTGTGGAACAAAAGAGTTAAACATGCTTATATTGTCTAAGAACCAAGATTATATAAGCAGATATAAGCAGCATATGGTACATGTCCTCTGCTGGAAGGCTCAGAACATCAATACATAAGCCATTTAAGAAACTTCAGGCCCAAGTCATCTCATGCTTTGAATAATGCCTAGTCTTAAAAGACAATTATTTTACTTGAGGAAAGTACAATTTTAAACCAGTCAGTGTATGTGCATAAGTCACACATTTTTAGTCAACTAGAAAAATAATGTCACTGTATTTTTTTATCCTACTATATTTGTTTTGATTTTCAAACCAAAAATTCTTAACATGCTTTTCTAGTTGATTCAAGCATCCCAAAAAAGCATAGAAACTTAATGGATATCCTTTTTATTAACTAAGACATAAAAAATATTTATACTGGCCAGGCCTCGCTGCTCAAGCCTATAAATCCCAGCACTTTGGGAGGCTGAGGTGGGTGGATCACAAGGTCAAGAGATCGAGACCATCCTGGCCAACATGGTGAAAACCCCATCTCTACTAAAAATACAAAAATTAGTTGGGTATGGTGGCATGCACTGGTGGTCCCGGCTACTCAGGAGGCTGAGGCAGGAGACCCAGGAGGTGGAGGTTGCAATGAGCCAAGATTGTGCTATTGCACCGCAGCCTGATGACAGAGCAAGACTCTGTCTCAAAAAATATTCTAACTAGGTATTGTCTTCATTTTATTGATTAAAAATAAAAAAAAGTTACTATGTTAAAGAACTAAAATATATACAAAAAAAAAAAAAAAAAAAAGAATAAAAAATTTAAATTCAGAAACTCTCATCACCCTTAGGGTTTATTATTAAACAAAGCAAATGGAGAAATGGCAAATATGAAAACATAAAATCAATTCTAATATCTCGGCCCAAAAGAATAAAGAATCCTCATCCCCAAACAAAAACCTCATTATCTATGCTATCAGTGTAGCTCAAAATCTGTAGATAAATCAAAGATTTTTACTTAGCTATGGCTATGTAAACTGTTACCTAAATTATGAAGATTCTAAAGCTATCTTAGTTCAGGCTGCTGTAACAAATTACTATAGACTGGGTGACTTATAAGCAACAGAAATATATTGCTCACTTTTCTGGAGGTTGGACATCCATTAAGTTGCCAGGATGGTTAAGTTCTGGTGGGGTCCTTTTTCCAGGTAGTAGGCTGCCTACTTCTTATCATATCCTCACATAGTAGACAACAAAGAAGGGAAGCAAGCTCTTATAAGGCTACTAAGCACATCCATGAGGTATCCATCGTCCTGAGTTCATTTAATCCCAATTATCTCCCAAAGACCCTACCTCCTAGTACCATCACATTGTGGGGTAATGCTTCAATATGGGAATTTTAGAGGGACACATATACTCAACCCATAACAAAAGTCTTTTCTCTGTTCAATAATTCTTCATAATCTTCTGGAAGATATTTTTGTTTATTTCTAAATGGTAGCAAAAGCTTTTTGATAATTCAGATTTTAGGCTATATTATCCAATCTATTAGCATAATCCTAAATTACCATTATTTTTCAGTATATTTGATTCTATTTGTTATGAACCCATTGCCTTTATTCATCAATTCTGCTTCAGTAACAAATGATCCTGGAATTCTCTTACTTAACAATGGCTTATTCCTTGCTTGTGTTACATGCTGGTTGCCAAGTTGCCTGTGGCTTGCTCCATGTATCTTCTAATCCTGAGACCCTGACTGAAGGAACAGTCTCTATCTGGAACGTGCTATTCTTATGGCAATGGATAAAAGCAAGATTGTTGGCAGAAATGCCCATGAGAGGTGTGGTGGCATGTGACTGTAATCTCAGCTTCTCAGGAGGCTGCGATGGGAGGATTGTTTGAGCCCAGGAGTTTGAGATTGCAGTGAGCTATGATCCTGCCACTGTACTTCAGCCTGGGCAAATAGAGAAGGAGAAAGAGAGAGGCGAGAAAGACGAAAGGGAGAGGAGGGGGAGACAGAGAGAGAGACAGAGCGACAGAGACAAAGAGAAGGAAAAACAAGGAAAGACAGAAAATAAAACATGAGGTTTGTTTCTCTAAATTGATTTCTAATTTGAAATTACTGGAAAACTCCTATTCCCATCTTTGCCAGACTCAATTTCTCGTTTTTGGTATATGTACATTCCAGCTTAATGTCTCTAATTTTAATGCCAACAAAATTCGTTGTAAGCAAATTTTAAAATAATCATAATTTTCCCCCTTAAAAAAAAAGTGCAATGACATGTTACTTTCTGTATACATATCACTGAACAATGTGGTAGAAAAGTATATTCCACTGATGGGGTGGCACTGCAAGTTACATGGCAGTGGGTGGGGATATATAATCCTCTTACAGGTAAGCAGGTAACAAGCTGATTGTGAATACAGGACCTGTTGGTTGCAGGCTTAGTTAAAAAATCTTTCTTTGCTTCTCACATCTAGTGAGTCACAATTTCCTTCCATTTATCCCCCACTCAACTTTAAGTATTGCTTGGTTGGAGATCAACCTAAAAAAGATCTGTGACCCAAAATAAGTGAGAGAGTCCTACGAGGGAAGATGGCTGTGTTGAGTGGGCTACAAAAACTAGATTCATAAAAATTATAACTTAGGTTTAACTGGAACTGTAAGATTTATAGATGTGACAATGGATGTGCTAGTATATTTGATAAGTGGTAATGATCACATGAGAAATCAACAGATAGATATTGGACACATGTTCTAACTAGAAGAATACTGTGGTTTAGCATGACTGTGGCAAATATTTAGTTTAAACTTGGAAGCATGCTTTCCCATTTACTGAATGAGAACATTATCTATTCCTTAAGGTCATTGATGGGATTAAATGAGATGAGATGACATATGACAAGAGTAGAATTTTTAAAAATTATATCTTTCCTCTGTTATAAATGTTTCCCAAAATGCATAACATATACCAACGTCTAACAAAACCCTGCAAAAGATTGTTAGCCAATTAATTTCAAGGGTAGAATGGACAAAAATGATTAGTTAGAAATTCATAACAAGACATACCAAGCACTGCTTGACTTCGTTTTGTTTTTTGATAAGGTTAATAAATTGATAGAAAATGCTATACACATTGTTTTTGGAATTAGCAAAGTGCTTTTCAAACTCACTTATACATGGTAATAAAGAAAAGTAGGTTAAGATAATTATTGCCTATTTATCAAATAAACCTAAGTAATAGTGGATACTAGATAATGGATGCACATCCACATCGAGAGGTTGCTAACTTTGTATTTATTCTGTTCACTGTATTACTGAAGACTTGGATTTTTTTTTTTTTTTTATGATAGAGTTTCACTCTGTCACCCAGACTGAATTGCAGTGGCACAATCACGGCTCTCTATAGCCTTGACTTCTTGGGCTCAAGTGAACCTCCCACCTCAGCCTCCTGAGTAGCTGGGATCACAGGCATGTGCCACCACTCTTAGCTTTTTAATTTTTTTGTAGAGACAGGTGTCTCCTTATGTTACCCATGTTGGTCTTGAAATCTTGGGCTCAAGCGATCCTCCTGCCTTGCCTCCCAAAGTGCTTGGATTACAGGAGCGAGTCACTGTGCTCTGCCTGAAGTCTTGGATTTAAGTGATAATATTGATGATTTGCTTTTCACATAATTGAGCACTGTATCAGTCAGAGACACCTTAGGCTCCTGAAAGAACTTACAGATGTGATGATCACTTTATGATTATATATAGCAAATATATAAAATATATATATTTGGATATATAATAGTTTTTTTTTTATTTTTAGGAATTCACTTACACAATTGTGTGGCTGGCAAATTCAAAATATGCAAGGCAGAATGGTAGGCTTAAATGGGCAGGAGTTGACACTGCTGTCATAAGGCACAATTTCTTTCTCCAAGAACCCTCAGGTTTTGCTCTTAACGCAAACTGATTGGATGAGGCCCACCCACTTTGTCAAGGGTAAACTTTACTTAAAGTTGACTGATTATAGATATTAACTACATCGTCAAAATACTTTCACAGCAACACCTAGATAGTATTTAAATCTTAGAAGCTTGAAATGTTAAATACAAGCCAAAAGAATGCACCAAATTAAATATTACATATTATACAAATACAGCACTGGAAAAATATGACTTGATGCACATTCTCCAGGAAAATATTTCAATAGTAATTGCTGTAAACTCAATGTTTTTCAACAGTGGGATATGAATTGCCGAAATTCCAATTCCTTCCTTTCTTCCTTCTCTTCCTCCTTCCCTTTTCCATCTTCCTTTCTTCCATAGAGATTTATAGAGCACTTACTCAGTGGCATTGCCCTGGGTGAAAGGAATATAGTAGTTAATAATGCAGGCATAAATCCCTGTACTCATGAAACTTACACACTATTTGTTGAGGTAGACAACTCTGTAGACTAAAAGTGTATGTTCCCACCAAATTTATATATTGTAACCTAATCCCCAATGTGATGATATTTGGAAATAAGGCCTTTGGGAGGTGATTAGGTCATAAGGATGGAGCCCTCCTGAATGGGATTAGTGCCTTTACCCCTTCCACCATGTGAAGATACAGAAGACAATCATCTATAAACCAGAAGTGAGTATTCACCAGACACCAAATCTGCGAGCATCTTGATCTTAGACTTCCCAGACTCCCTAACTGTGAGAAATAAATGTTGTTAAAAGCCACCTTATTATATTTTTGTTATAGCAATCTAATCAAATTAAGACAGAAATAAATATGTAAACAAATACATGGCATAACTTCAGGCACTGAAAAGCACTAAGGAGAAAAACCAAACAGTGTAGATGGAGGTCTTTTTGTGGTTTGAGTGGTCAGTGAAGAACTTAATGAGAATATGACATTTGAGAGGAAGTTAGCCAGGCAAAGTTCTGTTGAAGATTATGTCACTCAGAGAGTATAGCAAGGCTAAAGGCTATGAGGTAGTAGTATTCTCAGAATATTCAATAAATAGGTAGATATTCAGTGTGACAGGAGGTGTCACACTCAGGAGGTATCAAAGGCAATTGAAAAGTGGAGATGTGTGGTAGAAGCTCAGATATAAGAGAAAGACAGAAGCCATGTTGTGGAAGGCCTTCTCGACCATCGGAAGAAGTTTGCATTTTATTATATGTCATGGAGTAATTCTTAAAAGGGATGTGAGGTGATTTGATTTACATTTATTTAATTTATTTATTTATTTATTTATTTATTTATTTATTTTTAGACGGAGTTTTGCTCTTGTTGCCCAGACTGGAGTGCAATGGCACAATCTTGGCTTACCGCACTCTCCAGGTTCGAGCCATTCTCCTGCCTCAGTCTCCCAAGTAGCTGGGATTGCAGGCACCCACCACCACACCCAGCTAATTTTTTGTATTTTTAGTAGGAATGGGGTTTCACCACATTGGCCAGGCTGGTCTTGAACTTCTGACCTCAGGTGATCCGCCCACCTCAGCCTCCCAAACTGCTGGGATTACAGAAGTGAGCCACCATGCCTGGCCTGATTTTCACTTTTAAAAGATCACTAAGCCTAATGTGTGTGAAATAGACAGTGGGAGTAAAAGTGGGAGCGGGAAGACTGCTAGAAGGTTTTATTATAGAAGTTCAGGTAAGAGAGGATGGTGGCTTAGACTGGAGTGGTAGCAATCAAGATTGAAATGTGATCAAATACAGTGTTATGGTTTGAATGTTTGTCCCCACATGCCCAAATTCATGTTTAAATGGTAACCTCCAAGGTGATAGTATTAGGAGGTGGGGCCGTTGAAAGGTGATTAGACCATGAGAATGAGGACCTAATAAGATTAGTGTCCTTAAAAAAGAGAGCCCAGAGAGATAGCTCATCCCTTAAACAATGTGAAGACTTAGGAGGCTTTGGTGGAAAGATCACTTGAGCCCAACAGTTCAAATCCAGCCTGGGCAATATAGTAAGACAGAGAGAGAGACAGACAGACAGACAGTATATATTTTCAGAGTTGACCAAATATGTTGATAAATTAATTGTGGGATGTAAGAAAGAGAATCAAAGGAGGTACTCTAGATTTTTGACTACTAAGTGAGTGGTACCATCATTTACTAAGTGGGTAATACTGGGGATGAAGGTTTTATGTGTGGTAAATTCAAATTTTATTTTGGACATCAAATATTTGAGTGGAGACTACAAGGAACAGTTTGAGCTGAGAGAAATGACTGGGGTTGGAGATATTAATTTGTGAGTCATCTGCATATATATGAAATTTAAATTCATGAATCTAGGTTAAATCATTTAGGAAGAAGAGTTGATAGCAAAGAAAATCCAGGATATGCTCAACATTAGAATTCTCAACATTTAGAAGAGGAAAGCATCTGGCACAGGAATCTGAGGCCAGCGACTTAAGAGAATGTGATATTTTTGGAAGCCAAGTTTAAAAAAAAGTTTCTATCTAAAAGAGAGAAAGGACCAACTTTTAGATGCTGCTGAAGGTTATGATTATGATATATGCAATATTAGGCTTTATTAATAAAAGCTTAGAATATGGGACATAAAATTTATATTCTGTACTACATTGGTCAAAATATATCTTTAATGTTATGTAAGGTATCGTGACCAAATGACAGTAACAATACTAGCATGTCAAGAGAATCAGGAGCAAGATGGTGAGGGGTCTATCACTGGTTACTTGAAATATGAGAAAAGGAACCAGAATTTTTCATGTAAGGAATTTTTTGGAGGACTTCCTAGTTAACTTCAAGTATTTTAGGGGCTCTATATTTACTGTAGATTTAGAAATATGCACTGGGCCCAATGTGAGGCAGTCACCAAAAGCACGTTTCTAATCTATAAAGGAAACCAGTTTCTAACATTTTGACATTTCTTATGAACACTGAATTGCTGAAAATGTTCAAATTGTCACTAAGTCGCAGACTTTCTAGAAAAGTATTTTGTATTGGTAGGACTTATGCTAGGTGTCCTTTTCAAGATCTAAGACTTGATGCTAATCTTTAGATATTCATTTTCCTGATAGTCTTTCTTATTCAACAATCTTCAGCAGCTGCATATTTGCCTCAAGATAAAACTATGATACCTCTGATTAGCTTTAATAAACTTCCATAACCTTGTCCTAACTTACACTTCTATGTTTTTTTCTGATTAAAGTTCTCTGCTCTGGTAAGGCTGGCTTCTTCACTCTCTACCACAGAAGTATGTTCATCTTGTCTCCTCACCTTTGCTTACATCTTTGCTTGGGAGATGAGTCCCTCTTTCACTATTGAAGGAATTAGTAGTGAAAGTTAATAGAAGCTAAAGGAAAATGTTTGCCCTTTTACTCCAGGACACAAACTATCTGACTTTCTAAACTGCTACTTGCAGTAATCTATACTGCTCATGTTAATAATTATATATTGAGTTTTACCTTCTATTTTGTTACTATTTCATGACTGCATAGTTCATCATTTCAATGAGACTTTATCAATGGCAATATATATATATATATATATATATATATATATATATATAAATAGATACAATTCATTAAGCTCTTACTTTGTTCCACTATTTCCTAATTTCAAGTCCTCATAAAAATCCCCTAAAGGTAAGTGTGATAGTTAATACTGAGTGTCAGCTTCACTGGATTGAAGGATAAAAAGTACTGATCCTACATGTGTCTGTAAGGGTGTTGCCAAAAGAGATTAACATTTGAATCACTGAGCTGGGGAAAGCAGGTTCACTGTTATTCTGGTAGGCACAATCTAATCGGCTGCCGGTAATTATAAAGCAGGAAGAAAAATGTGAAAAGGCAAGACGGGCCTACCCTCCCAGCCTACATCTTTCTCTTCTTTCTCTCGTGGTGGATACTTCCTGCCCTCTGACATCAGACTCCAAGTTTTTCAGCTTTGGGACTCACTGGCTCTCCTTCCTCCTCAGCTTGCAGATAATCGATTGTGTGACCTTGTGATAGTGTAAATTAATACTTTATAAACTGCCCTTTATACATATATAAATAAATATAAATATATATGTGAATGCACATAAATATGTACATATATAAATATATATGTAAATATATATATAAATATATACATATTTATATGTATATATCCTATTACTTCTGTCCTTCCAAGAGAACCCTGACTAATACAGCAGATGTAGCAACTGTCAGTGCCCCACTCATATTCCCTTGTCACTCACCATCCTAGTGCATGGCTACAGAATCTGCCTATCTGGTGACTATCCATCTTTCTCTCCACTATGAGCATGAGACATCTTGGGAGTACAGAGGGTTAATGAAGGACAAAGCAACCTTCACCAAAGACGGAAGGGTGTTGTAGGTTAAGTACCTCCAGCTACCTCACTCCGGTGGGCTAACTCTGAGACATGTTTATGTGGTCTCCCATAATTTCCCCATGGGACTCACCCCCCACTCCCCTAACTTATTGCCCCAAGTGGTTACTTGTTTGATGACACACCCTTTATTGGCTCCCTTTACTTTCCTATCTCACTTTCCCTCTCTGCAATGGAGCTTCTTGGAATCACCTCTCAAATAAATAATTTATAATCCAATTCTAGTCTCAAGTTCCTTCTGGGGGAACCCAATCTAAGCCAATAGGTGTTGCTTTCTATGCATATAACAAATGTGAAAACTGAGACTCAGAGAGGTTAATTAACTTGGCCAGAGTTATGGCACTAGTAGTGGCAGAGGTGCGAATCAAACATAGTCTATCTGTGGCAGGATTCTAGGTTTGTGGCTAATTTACCATGCCTATATTACTACATTGCAACACTCTGTGAACAACCAGCAAAGATTGTCAAGTGACTATAAAATCTATACAGATTTAAGTTAGTTTAGTTTTTTCTTCCCTAACATAATCTATCTTAGTGTTAAATGCTACATTTATTTATATGGTTACTTGATTAAATGTCTGCCCCTCTCTCTCTCTAAACTGTATGATCTATGACAGCAAAGACCATACCTATTTTGACGTACCACTGTTTTCCTGGCACTTCGAAAATAATTGTAAGTGAAAGCAGAGAAGTAGTGGGAGCCATGAGTAAGCAAAAATCATGAGCTAGAGAAGTGTGGAGAGAGGGACGGCTGGTATTCGGGACAGATTCAGAAACAGTAAAGCAGTGACTGTGTTGGGGGAGCAGTGAGTGAACAGTGTCAGAGCACTTGAGTCATGGGAATGGTACAGTACCGGAAGGAGATAATAGCGTGGTCCTTATTTTTCAGACATGACACAGGCACGCCTCTTCATTCTCTGCAGCAGCTTCTGAATCCTGAACAATAAATACTATTATGGTTCCCTATGACATTAGACATTTTGTTGTGGAACAGTTTTCTTGTCCTGCCTTACTCCCCCAGGAATCTTTATAATAAACCCTCAACACTTGAGGTGAACTGGCCACACCTTTGGAACTTAAAAGCCTTTCAGATCTGTCAGTTGAAGACAATAATACTGTCATACTTTCTGGAGTTGTGAAAGAGACAGTGTACAAGGAAGCACTTTGAAAACTTTAAAATTTTCTACTAAGTCATGACCTTTGGACCATGCTTCTACTTTCTAGCTCAAAAAACATGTTAAATAAAAAGTATAGACATGGAACATGTTTGGAAGCAGGCAATAACTAAATAGTCTTAGAAAAGGACTTCTGGTAAGCACTGATCTAGAGACAAAATGCATCACTGAGAAGTTAGCTCCTGTCTCAGTCACACCATTAACACGGAGTAAATTTTTTGTTTTTGTTTTGTTTTTTTGGATATGGTCTTGCTCTGTCACGTAGGCTAGAGTGCAGCGGCATGATCATGGCCCATTGCAACCTTGACCATCCTGCCTTCAAGCTATTCTCTCGCCTCAGCTTCCTGAGTGGCCAAGACTACAGGCATAAACCACTGTAACCTGGCTAATATAAAAATATATTTGTAGGCCACGTGTGGTGGCTCATGCCTGTAATCCAAGCATTTTGGAAGGCTGAGGCTGGAGGAACACCTGAGATCAGCAGTTCAAGACCAGCCTGGCCAACATGGTGAAAACCCATCTCTAAAAATATACAAAAATTAGCTGGGCATGATGGCAGGTGCCTGTAATCCCAGCTACTTGGGAGGCTGAAGCAGGAGAATCACTTGAACCTTGGAGGTGAGGGCTGCAGTGAGCCTCGATTGCATGATTGCACTCCAGCCTGGGCGACAGAGCAAGACTCTGTCAAAAAAAAAAAAAAAAAAATTGTAGAGACAGAGTCTCTCTATGTTGCCTGGGTTTGTCTCAAACTCCTGAGCTGAAGGGAATCTCCTGCCTTAGCTTCCCAAAGTGCTGGAATTATAGACATGAGCCACCATGCCCAAGCTGAATAAGCTTCTTAACCATGTGTGCTAAATAGCCTTAGCATACTAAGGCTTTATCGAGTAAGATAAATATAAAATGGCTGAAATACAATGACATTCCAAAGTACTTAGTCCCCAACTTACAATGGTTCCACTTAATGATTTTTGTACATTATGATGGTATGAAAGTGATGAGTGTTCAGTATGCTCATCGATTTACAATGGGGTTTTATCAGGATGTAACTCCATCTAAGTCAAGGAGCATCTATACTTAACAGAAATAAGTTCTTCAATCCAGGGGTTCTGAAATCCTGGTACAGTAGCTACTTTCAGTGTCAACTCCACACTTCCTTGAAGTCACGTGTTCTGTGCATGCCAATGGCCTCTTACTGCATGCACCAGTGGCTGCAGAAACCTGAGGGCTTTCTCTAGCCATGAAGATGTTCAAATTGCACACAAGGCAGTATGGAGGTATTGCAGAGATAACTCCAGGAGCAGCCCTCAACCAATGACAAATGAGAACTGATGGATAAAACAGTTTCTTTGTCCCTTAGGTGTAACAACTCTCAGGTGGATTCTGTGCTGTGTCCCAGAGTTTTACATCAATGGAGTGCCCTAATTGCTCATAGCAGCAAGCTGCTTATTTTAGCATTCCCTGTATTGGCCCCCTCCCCTTTCTTGCTCTTGAACTGAAGTATTCTGGAATCACTTCCTAAAGAAATGACTTAACACTCAAGTACTAGTCTCACAGTCTGCTTCTGGGAAAATCCAAACTAAGATACTTTGTCAAACCAATACTAATTTTTTTTTTTTTTTGAGATAGGGTCGTGCTGTCACCCAGGCTGGAGTGCAGTGGCACAATCACAGCTCACTGCACCCTAAACCTCTGGAGCTCAAGCTATCTACCCACATAAGCCTCCCAATTAGCTGGGACTACAGGTATGTACCAAGACACCTAGCTAATTTTTTCTATTTTTCATAGAGGCAGGGTCTTAGTATATTGCCCAGGCTGGTCTGGAGCTCCTGGTTTCAGTGATCGTCCTGCCTTGGCCTTCCAAAGTGCTGGGATTAAAGGCTTGAGCCACCTGCCTGGCCTCCAATGCCAATTTTTAATGCAACCATGGAAAAAGATAAAATAATATATAATGAAGATATCATGAAGCTAAATTTATATAATTCTAAGGACTGTCCTTTTTTTCTAAAATTATTTCCATCCTTTCTCTTTCCTCCTTCCTTCTTTCTCCCTGCCTTGAAATGCCCTTTCCTTTTATGAAATAAAGCAGCAGGAAATGGCAGTTTTGTTGTAACAACAAAATACTTCTCTCTTCACAAAACTGGCAAACTCATAATTGGCAATTTGATAGTCTCTCAATTTTTGTGGAATCTTTAGTAGTCCATAAAACTCAGAAGTCTGAAAATCACTAATATATACCATTATACTACATGTTATATTTCGCTGCTTTCTAAAAACAATTAGATACACAATGAATAGAAAGTTGAAAAATAAGAATTCTATTAAGATAACAAGTGAAGTTGAAGTCTTCAAAAGAGCATGTGGATTGAGAAATAATTATAGTTAGAAATAGAAAGCTAGTTGAGTGAAGTTACACTACTTACAATGTGTTTGCAGTACTTAAATCTCTCACATTATTTATGATAATTATCTGACTCAAGGCTTCACGTAGCCCTTTCAGTGTAGAGTTATTTTAAAAAGCAGTGTGTATGAACTGTATTTGGAAGTGAAAGTGTTCCTAGGAGACTCTCAGGTAGACCAAAAAATGTAACTTGAATTAGAAAGTTTGCAGGATTTTTGAGGTGAAAAGACCAAAACTTGGTTGGATTTCATGACTGTGCTTCAGGTGCTATTTAAATTGTTGCTGACATATTCAAAAATGGGAATGTAATAATGAGGAAAATATGGCAGAGTCCAATCCACCTGACTCTCCCACATTCTTTGCCTTGAAACCATTCCATTCCCTTTCCTCCTTTACTTCTACCATGGGGTACTATCATATATAGGAGCCAGGCAAAGAAAGGAAAATACGTAAATGTGCCCGGTCAGAGTAAAATAATAGGTAAAGAAAAAAAGCCTAGAAATCATGAAGGAGGAAAGTGTCTGACCAAAAATAATGAAGTATCTGCAAAATAAAGACAAAATAGGAATAAACTAAATAACAAAAAAATATATTTTTCTATTATTTTATATTTCAAGAGAAGAGATATTTAGATCTAACTGTTCTAATCTTGTTTACCCATACATTGGTTTAAATGTTTTGAGAGAGCTCTGGATCATTTACCTTGGAATTTATTTTACAGCCTCAGAGATTGTCACATAGTTCTTCAATTTCTCTATGGTGTTTATAATTTTCATAAATCTTATTTAGTTATTATACCACATACTGTAATCTCTGCAGAGTTATTTACTTTTTCATGAAAGTATTTTCTTTAATCTGCATCTCCTCAATGTTATTTTCTCAAAAGATCTTTCTAATAAAAAAATTTGTGCTCTGGAGGATTTTAAGATAAGGTCAATAAATGCAGTGAGGATATTAGGGTTAGAAGTAAAGGCTTTCTTTCAAAATTGTTCGGTCAATGAAACCTTTTGATACTATTTAGGTAAATTTAGAAGGCTATTTGTATAGCTGAATATGTACTAGGACATGGAACACAATTTCGGATTCTTCAAACACAGCTGTGAGCTCTTTATTACTTCTTGGTTAGTCCCCCCAGCAGAAACTATTTATATATGCTCTAAGGTTCTTTAAAATTAGTTTTGTTACTGAGTTAGAATTACCTTTCCACAAATCAAGATATCAAAACTATAAAATATTTTGGGATGTAGTACATTCATATTTGAGTTGCCAATGAAACCAGAATGTGCCAACTTCATTTTCTTAAATTTTCAATTTCTTTTCATACACAAGTTTTTGTCCAGCACTTTTTATTATTTAGACTTCATTTTGAAATACTATATTTCAAAATCTACAGTAACTTTTCTAAAATCACAGATATAATAGCTTATTTTACTAAAGGTAAAATGTATTTTGGATTTTCTTTCTTTTATATACTATTCCGTTTTTCAGTACCTCCCTGTTTAATACTATCTGTGAATTTAATTAAGCTTGTTTACTTCCCTTTGTTAACTGATGTTCCATAAGACCATACCTAATACCAATTCCTGCAGAATTCCTGTAATGCTTTCCTTCAAATAGATATTTCATAGTTTTTTTTTTTAACTTGTTCTTTAGTTTTTGACTCATGAAACTTCAAGAACTATACTTATGTCAGAAAATTCAGAGGTTTAGAAGAAAATAAAAAAGATACACAAAATTCCTCCCTAGAAACTTAGGGAGGAATTAACAGGAAAAAAAGAAAACATGAGAATAAATGAGAGATGGGTAGAAGTTAAAATGGGTGGGAAAGAAAGGCAATGAACAAAAATAAAGGAAGTAGAAACATTAAATCCTTTTGGAAAAAAAATGAAAAGAAATTAAAGATAAACAACTTATTTGAGATTCAGAAAGTACGCAAGCAATAGTAAAGATTAGAACCTAGGTCTATCCAATAATAGAAAGATGTTAAATATTTGAAAATACCTCATAAAAATATGTGGCAATTTCTTTCGATGAAAAGAACAGTGCTAACTCTAAAGCTAAACATAAAGGTTGATTTACAAATAGACATAGTAAGTCTTTCATACTGGTTAAGACATTGATTTCCGTGGAAGGGAGCTGATCAAATTTGGTGTTTGTTAAAAGGATGAAGATCTGTTCAAAGTAGCATACTGAGGTTGCCTAGGACTGGGCTAGGCAGTAAAATACACCACAGTTTGTATCTGCAGTACAGTTTTGTAGGTACATACACCTAAAAGTCTAGAAAACAATTAACTGAGTGTTTGATAGATTTTAGACCACATTAAATATTAACCTTTAAAAGTGCTAAAGAATTGTCAAAAAAGGGGGAGGTAATTCTGCAGTAAGAGTAGTGAGCCTCTCCTGGACTCACAGGCAACATACAGATCATGTGTGAACATTTAGAGATCAGTGATAGGCCGGGCGCGGTGGCTCAAGCCTGTAATCCCAGCACTTTGGGAGTCCGAGGCGGGTGGATCACGAGGTCAAGAGATCGAGACCATCCTGGTCAACATGGTGAAACCCCGTCTCTACTAAAAATACAAAAAATTAGCTGGGCGTGGTGGCGCGTGCCTGTAATCCCAGCTACTCAGGAGGCTGAGGCAGGAGAATTGCCTGAACCCAGGAGGCGGAGGTTGCGGTGAGCCGAGATCGCGCCATTGCACTCCAGCCTGTGTAACATGAGTGAAACTCCGTCTCAAAAAAAAAAAAAAAAAAAAAAAAAAAAAAAAAAAAAAAAAAAAAAAAAAAAAAAAAAAAAAAAAAAAAAAAATAGAGATCAGTGATAACCAAGAGCTGGTGATAACTTGCCAGTCCAATGTCTTGCATTCAAGGACTGACAGCAATGATTGGGGCAGGAATGCTGGAGGATTGAGATGTTAACACACTGCAGGTTTTCAAGCACAGGCTGTATGAAGATTTGTTGGGAATGTTGCACTTGGGATTTACATAGCAGGCAGTAAGTAGAGTAGGAATTTTGATAGTCTTGTCTAACTGAGGGTCTAAATTTAAAAGAAAAGAAAACTGTTCTCAGGGAAGCCACCACAAGTAGTACTTCATTATTAAGTATTATGGGACTATTTCATTCTCATTTTCTAGAACAGCACAGGGCTTAGCAACTCAAAACCCACATATCTTACCCACCTACCTAATGAATGACATCTATTATTTCTCTTTTTTAGGTATTGTATAACTCCTTCTTGATTTGTATACTATACATTAACATAGTGGTTCTCAAACTTAAGTGTGCAAAAGATCACTTGGAGGGCTTGTTAATGGATTGCTACAGTTTCTGACTTAGCGGGTCTGAGGTGTCATTTCTGAATTCCTAGGATGTTGCTGGTCTCAATTCACTCTGAGAACTCTATTTCCTGTGACTGGTCCATCTTCCTTCTCCCAGGTGGCACACTGCCTAAGAGATAAGCACAATGGTGGCCCCAGGACTATTCCTTAATCAAGTTAGATTGTTGTCATTGACTAGGTAAATAGGCAAACTTACAGAGAAGATCCATTGCCTGCATCTTGTCACCTCTTTTAGTGGTCTTTTCTCTTTTTCCTGAGTTTCTATCACAGCCACTTGCCATCCCCAGTGTTGGTTTAATCACCCTTAGCAGAGAAAACATTGATCTAAAAGATCAATATTCAATGGTAGTCAATGTGGAATCACTCTTGGGAGAATTTAAAATAACAATACGGTTAATTTCAAACCATGGGAAGCTACCTCTATATGAAGCATATAATAGTTTGTATGCATTTAGTATAAAAGACAAAACCCTTCTCCGTAATTGTGTTAAATATGAGTTTTCAGTTTATTGATACTTTTTGAAACGATATATAATCATAACTGGGACATTTTTGACATTTGACTTGTTGAAGGTGCTTGCACTGTGGATCACGACGAGTACAAAGGTGCATTGATTAGTGTTTTCTGTAGCACCCCCCAACCCCGGTTCATTAGTATCCAACATACTTGTAATGGCAGAGGTAAGTATATGAGACAAATTTGGATAAAAAAAAAAAAAAAAAAAAGTACGCCTATACTGGTAGAAATCTGACTTCATAACCACCATTTTTACCAAAATTCTCTACCCTTCTCATATGGTGCCTTTTATTTCGTTTTGAGTTTCAGAATCTATTTTGTTTGTGCGTGTGTGATAGTCATGGTGATTTATAGCATGAAACGAAAAAGAAAACATAAATAGTATTGCCCCGATCTTCAAAGCTACCTGACCCTTGCCTGGTTTCTGCGCTGCTGGCTAAGGCTGTTTGTTCCTCCGGTAGTTTCTGGGCATTTTCCTTTCCCTTTTCCCCTCCTTCCTCTCCACCACCTCCTGGTCCCCTTCTCGTCTCTCCGGCTTTAACAGCGCCGAGCCCCCGCGAGCTCAGGTACCCTTCCCTCTTCTCCCGCCCATCAAACAAAGCCCCGGGAGACAGGCGCGCGCCTCCAGCCACGCCGACAGGAGAAGCAGCCGAGCCGACACACACTCCGAACAGGAGCAGGACAGCATGCGCGACCACGCACCGCGCGTCCCCGCCGCTTCCTTCCCTCTGGACTCTTCCTTTTCCTCCAGGTCCGGCCCCCCGCCACCGCTCCGGGAACGCGCCTGCGCACAAGCTGCCCTTCTCCCTCCTCCGCCCTTCCTTCCCTCCGTCCCTCCTCCCCTGCCCCGCCTTCCTTTCTCTCTCTCCGGTTTCACTCACTGAGAGCTCCAGGTAGTGAGCAGTTCAGTAGATTTCCTCATTACCCAGCCCCTCTTTCTCTCGTCCGTCCCCACCATCTGCCTGGTGGAGGATGAAGGGGCTGCAGTGGCCCCAGCCTATGCAGCGGCACCGGCGGTGGCTGCGGTGTGGGTGGCCGGAACTGGGGTGGTGAAGAAGCGGTGGTGGTGTCTAAAGGAGCGATAGCTGCCTCAGCCTCTTTCCCTGTGCTTCCTATCCTCTTTAGTGCAGCCAGGAAGTTTTCGCTTCTGTACGTGTGTGTGCGCGTGAGTGTGGGTGTGTGCAGTGAGGTTTGGGTGGCGTTTGTGCAGGCGTTGGGTTTTTTGCCCACTTCGCTTCCCGTAACCCAGGCAGCTCCGGAGCCTGGGCTGTGGCCCTAGGAGGGGGCGCGGCGGCCGGCTCTCTCCTTTTGTTGTTGTTTCCTCCGCCTGGGGAGCTGAAGGGGAGACGCGCCTGGGTGGGGCGGCTCGGAGCCCGGGCCTGGTGGCCCCCGGGGCTCCCGGGCGGGCAGGGTAGGGCAGAGTAGAGCGGGCTTCAACATGATGGCGGCCGAGGCCGGCAGTGAGGAGGGCAGCCCGGTAACTGCCGGAGCAGGGGGAGGCGGCGCGGCTGCGGGCTCCAGTGCATATCCCGCAGTGTGTCGGGTGAGGATACCCGCGGCCCTGCCTGTGGCAGCCGCCCCCTATCCTGGGCTGGTGGAGACCGGAGTGGCTGGGACTCTGGGTGGCGGAGCAGCTTTGGGGTCAGGGTTCCCAGGAACCGGGTCTGTGGCAGGGGCATTGGGGGGAGCCGGACTGACAGGGGGAGGTACTGCTGCTGGCATAGCTGGTGCTGCTGCTGGCGTGGCCGGTGCTGCTGCTGCTGCTGCTGCTGCTGCTGCTGGACCGAGTGGAGACATGTCTCTCACCAAGCTGCTCACTTCGTTGCCTGCTGAGACTCTCGGGCCAGGAGGTGTATTTCCCCCTCTGCCTCCTCCCCCTCACCTGCCCCCTTTGGGGGCGGGTCTGGGGACAGTGGACGAAGGTGACTCTCTGGATGGACCAGAATACGAGGAGGAAGAGGTGGCCATACCGTTGACCGCTCCTCCAACTAACCAGTAAGTTGAGACTGCTCTTCAGTAAGTTGAGACTGCTCTTCACTAAGTTAAGACTGCTCTTCAGTAAGTTAAGACTGCTCTTCAGAATGTGTGAAGCTGTCTCCAGAAAAGAGAGAATGAAGGGGTAAACCATCCTTTTTTTTTTAATCTTTTCAGCTGTGATTTGTTAGGACAAGTTTTTGAAGTTTCAGATTTCTTGAAGTAGGAATTTAATTTGATCACTCATCTTCCTTACAGGCGTACTACCTGGTGTCTTCCTACATTTATTGTTCCTCTGGGAAGATGTAAAGTCTTTAAGCTGGAAAGCATGAGAAAATGTGTATCCAATGAGAACCAGATATGGTTCTGTTCCTTCCAAGTTGAGGTGGTGTCCCAGGATTCAGTCAAGCTGCAGCTACCAAGGCAGTCATAGTGTATAACCTGTGTGTGTTCCTTGATAAAGCTAGTTGATGAGTGGGAAGCTTTGAATACAAATATTTAAACAAGTACTATATTAATAATTTGAGAAATATATTGGTTAGAATGTTTTTATTTCAGTGCACATCTCAGCTTCAGATTAGGGAAAACATAGTGATGCGAAAAAGTCTTGGAGTCATTTAATGAGAACTTGGGTCAGAGAGAAAGAAAAGCAATACTGTGAATTATAGGTATGATTAAGAGCCTATACTCCAACAATGTCTGTATCTTCTTCCATAACTTCTCACTTATTAATGCACTGCTTTTATAGTTGAGACATTGGAAGTACAACAGTGAGGTAAAACAAAATTAATAGATCTTCCCTTAAGCATTTTTGTTGGTGGCCAGTATAGTATTCTATTTGAAAATTAAGTTTTACAGTCTGCAGAATATACAGGACAATGACTTTTTCATGTAAGTTAATACCTCCTCCTCACTTGTTCTCTTAATTGAACTTAGGTGTTTATTTGTAAAGGTGAACCTTGATGAGAATGTTAAGATGGGAAGTGGTATCAGGCAAAACTTGTTTTATAGATTTCGCACGTAACTCTTAATTGACCCTTAGAATTTTAACAACCTTGGTGCATATCAGGAAAAAAGATGTGGTTCATATGTTGACAGTCACGCTGGACAATTCAGAGGTTTTGTTTCTTTTTTCTTTTCTCTCCCCTGAGACGGAGTCTTGCTCTGTTGCCCAGGCTGGAGTGCGTGGTGCCATCACGGCTCACTGCAACCTCTGCTTCCCAGGTTCAAGCGATTCTCCTGCCTCAGCCTTCTGAGTAGCTGGGATTACAGGAACGTGCCCCATGCCTGGGGAATTTTTGTATTTTTGGTAGAGACGAGGTTTTGTCATGTCGGCCAGGCTGGTCTCGAACACCTGACCTCAGGTGATTCGCCTGCCTCAGCCTCCCATAGTGCTGGGATTACAGGCATGAGCCACCATACCCGACCTTTTTTTTTTTTTGGATAGCTTCTTTGGAGCATTTAGAAAGGACTGAAACTAATTAGGAAAAGACTCTGTTACACTAATCCATTTTTGACTTAAGGCTTCATCTTCTGATACTTAAAGTGGAAAAGTAAAGTTAGTCATATTTATGCCAGCTATGTTATAGGGATGTAGTATTCCACCTTTTATATTCCTCAAGAAAGGGTCCAAGTTTTTCATCAGATTTTTTTGTTCAAATTTTGCATTCCAACTTATGTCTGTAATGCAGAGTCTTTGGGAGTGTTCTGAGAGGGTTAAAAATGCCATCTACAGCACTGCTTTTGAAAAAAAGTTCAGTTTTTATTAAATGCTCGCTGCATGCTCAGTACCGTGGTTATGAAGAACAGAATGTAACTTTTCATACTGAAAGAATCTAGTCTTATGACAATTTATAACTAAATTAGATATATTTAGGATATTGTAGTTGAAAAAAACTTGTGTTAATAAAGTTTTTTTTTTTTTTCAAGACAGTTTTGCTCTTTCACCCAGGCTGGAGTGAAGTGTCAGTGATCTTGGCTCACTGCAGCCTCTGTCCCCCAGGTTCAAGTGATTCTCCTGCCTCAGCCTCCTGAGTAGCTAGGATTACAGGTTCCCTCCACCACACCTGGCTAATTTTTGTATTTTTAGTAGAGTCGGGGTTTTACCATATTGGCCAGGCTGATCTCGGACCCTGACTTCAGGTGATCCATATGTTTTGGCCTCCCAAAGTGCTGGGATTCACAGGTGTGAGCCACTGAGCCCAGCCCAGTACACTGTTTTTTTTAGAGTCGTTTTAGGTTCATAGCAAAATTGAGGAGAAGATAACGGGGTGTTCCCATTAAATTTTTAAAAATAAACACGATTGGGCCAGGCTGGTGGCTCATGACTGTATTTCCAGTGCTTTGGGAGGCCAAGATGGTTGGATCACCTGAAGTCAGAGGTTGAGAACAGCCTGGCCAACATGGTGAAACCCTGTCTCTACTAAAACACTAAAAAAACCCCAAAAGTTAGCCAGGTGTGGTGGTGGGTATCAGTAATCCTAGCTACTCGAAAGGCTGAGGCAGGAGACTCGCTAAAATCAGGGAGGCGGAGGTTGTAGTGAGCCGAGATCATACCATTGTACTCCAGCCTGGGCAACAAGAGTGAAACTCTGTCAAAAAAAAAAACCCCACAAAAAACAAAAAACATGATTTTATGAAAAATTGTGAGAAATTGTGTGGGATTTTCATCATGATTACATGTATTTGGAAAGAAAAAATTATATTCATATGACTGTGTATATGAGACTTGTTTATGTTCTAAAAAATAACCTCCGTTTCTTTTTGTTTGTTTATTTTTTGAGACAGAGTTGCCCAGGCTGGAGTGCAGTGGCGCCGTCTCGGATCACTGCAACCTCCGCCTCCCGGGCTCAAGCGATTCTCCTGCCTCAGCCTCCTGAGTAGCTGGGATTACAGGTGTCCAACAACACACCGGGCTGATTTTTGTATTTTTAGTAGAGACAGGGTTTCACTGTGTTGATCAGACTAGTCTCGAACTCCTGATCTCGTGAACCGCCCACCCCAGCCTGCCAAAGTACTGGGATTGCAGGCATGAGCCACCACGCCTGGCCAAAATACCCTCCATTTCTAATATGTTTTTAAAATTTGCCACTGCGAAGTACAAATTTCCTTCTTATTTTATCTTAGGTATCAACCCACAGTCACTGGAGGCAATACAGTGTAGTGGTTAAGTGTACAGATTCTGAAGTTAGAAAAAATTTGGGTTGGAATCCTGACTCTGCCACTTACTAGCTGTGTGATCTTGGAAAGGTCAGTTTCCCCATCTGTAAAATGGGGATAAGAATGGCACCTTCCTCACATGGTTGTTTTTTAAAAATTTAATGAATACTCTGCTGTATTTAGCACAGTACTTGGGGCAAAGTAGGTGTTCGATAAATACAGGGTCCCCCATGCCTGTAGCCATAATATTTTACTATCACTAAATTGTCTACTAGTTCTTTTGATTAGAGAGTTTCCCTTTCGTTTGAGAGTCTCCCTTAATAACTGTTTTAGAGAAAGTTTTGAACTCCAAATCAAGCCTACCATGATTAATTATATTAAGAATTTTATTTTAACTTCATAAGGGCTTCTAGCAGTAGGTTAAGCCATTTTAAGGATGAAATTCAGGTGTTCTCTATAAATTCTTATTCCTGAATGTAGACATTCATATATTTTTTCCTTTTTTGGTTTTTTTTTTTTTTTTGAGATGGAGTCTTGCTCTTTCACCAGGTTGGGGTACAGTGGCGTGATCTCGGCCCACTGCAACCTCCACCTCCTGAGTTCAAGCAATTCTCATGCCTCAGCCTCCCAAGTAGCTGAGACTGTAGGCGCATGCCACCACGACCAGCTAATTTTTATATTTTTAGTAGAGACGGGGGTTTCACCATGTTGGCCAGATGGTCTCCATCTGTTGACCTTGTGATCTGCCCACCTCGGCCACCCAAAGTGCTGGGATTACAGGTGTGAGCCACCGCGCCTGACCCAGACATTCATATTTTTAAACGGAAGGAAAAGCCTTAAAGACATTGTCAAATAATATTTATGTTTTGTAAAAATATTGAAGAAGTGTTATGGAGTAAATTAATACTGGCTATGAGTAATTGGTCACCTTAGTTATGAATAACATGGTATTAATGAGGTTTAGGTCGCAGGATTGGGTCCACAAGTAGTTTGTTACTTGAGTGTTCCCTGATCAGGGAGTTAGTTCAACCTTCTTTCTAGCTAGTTTTGTGCTATTGATCACAAAAGAGTCAAATGACAATATGTAGATAGACCAGTGCAAATAAATTAATACTATTAGTATTTTGTACTTTGTTTTTCTGTGTACACGGTGAATCATTAGTCTCATGTTTATTACTGAGCATTTTCATTAGTTTGGCTGAGGCTAAGAAATGTTTGTGTAATTTGTACTATTATATTTATTTGAATTTTTTTTGGAAATTTGGAGAAAAAAATTTTTAAAAGAAAAAGTTCTCCCTCTGTCTACGTTTTTTCTACCATAAAAGTTTCTATACCTAAAACTGTTAATGAATTTCTTTTTCAAGAGAGAGAAAAGGTTAAATTAAGGCAGTTTGCCACTAGTACTCGGTAAGTTTCTGGAGTTGCTTTTCATGGTTCTCATTATTTTTTCTTCTGTGGGGTGAGGGGCGGTGATGGTAAAGGAGCATTGTTTGTGTAGTACGCCATCAAGAGATTTTTAACTATGAGTCTGCAGTAGTAGGTGACCATTGGTGAGAATCCAACCCACAGATGTATATTGCTTGCTCTGTGGGTATTTGGAATATTTAGTAATTGTCACCGTTTAAGAATAGAGATTTCTTTTTCTTTCTTTCTTTCTTTTTTTTTTTGAGACATAGTCTGTCACTGTTGCCAGGCTAGAGTGGAGTGGCACAATCTCTGTTCACTGCAACCTTTGCCTCCCCCGGGTTCAAACGATTCTCCTGCCTCAGCCTCTGGAGTAACTGGGATTACAGGTGCGCACCAGGACACCCAGCTAATTTTTGTATTTTTAGTAGAGATGGGATTTCACCATGTTGGTGAGGCTGGTCTATGAACTCCTGACATTGTGATCTGCCTGTCTCGACCTCCCAAAGTGCTGGGATTACAGGCCCCTGCACCTGGCCCTCTTTTTTTTTTTTTTTTTTTTTTGAGACAGTGTCTTGCTCCACTGCCCGGGCTGGAGTGCAGTGGTGTGGTGATCTTGGCTCACTGCAACCTCTACCTCCTGGGTTCAAGCTATTTTCCTGCCTCAGCCTCCTGAGACTGTGTGGGACTACAGGCACACACCACCACGCCCTACTAATTTTTGTATTTTTAGTAGAGATGGGGTTTCACTCTGTTGGCCAGGCTGTTCTCGAGCTCCTAACATCAGGTGATTCACCTGCCTTGGCCTCCCAGAGTGCTGGGATTACAAGTGTGAGCCACAGTGCGGCCAATAGGAAGATTTCATATTAAAGAAGTCTCAAGTTCTAGCATCTCTAAAAAACCCATAAGGCTTGGCTATACCTGGTGACCATTCCTGCTTGAGACTAGATTGCCAGAGCTGAGTATCGGTTGACTCTTAGGTGGGTACTGAGGTCTCCTTTTGCAGCCTTCACCAGGTCTGCTTTGCCTTTGCTATTGCGGTATTTGTCTGGCATCTGGCCTGGGTCTTGCCACCAACCTAATACTCATACTTCTCAAACCTGAAACTTTAAGGAAAAGAAAATAAGGAATGTAAATGGTATGTTTCTTTTTTAAAAAAAATCATTTTACTGTCTCTACAAAAATAAAATTCTTAATTAAGTCAAATAACTGCTGAAGGTTAGTGTTAGAAATTACAGCATTCATTAACTTTGTCACTGATTGCTTTATACATATGTGTGAGTCATTGTTTCTTAATAAAAATGGGGGTGAGGCTTACTAAGATTAGTTATGGAAAGTGATGACCGTAACTCATATTTTTTACTGTATTTGAGTAGTAGAGATATATAGTAGGTGCTTCGAGGGTTACAATGAGTTAAATGCCCCCTTTTCTCAATGGGAGAAAAGGGAGTATTAGGTCTAGTAGGAAATTAAGTAAACCAATTTCTGTGATTCAGGCTAGATTAAGATAAATATCATGAGTGAAGTGTGAGCAAATGTCACGAGGGTTATAAATTTACATAATTAGGATCAGTAAATTCTTTGAGGAAAAAATAGCAGATATGTTTTTCCTGTTATTTATTTATTTTCTGAGTGAGAGGTTATTGGTGCTGATGCTCTTTGCCTAATGATTCTGTCAATAAACATAACTATGAATTAGATGAGTATGAACTTTTCACCCTTACTGAAGAATCTGGTCTACAGAACTCTTATTTACCTGTGGTCTAGAGGGAAATTGAAGGGGATGTCTGTAGTTACTGAGATACAGAGCACAGCTGAATGCTAGAATTGGTATGGATCACTGATTAGCCCCTCGGGGGAAAACAGGCAAACATTATTGACAAAAATAAAAAGGACAGCCATAAATTAGGAAGAGAAAAGGAAAAATGAAGAGTAGGCTTTTTGTTAGCTTTATTCTTCTCTCTTTACTGGCCATTAGAGAAATGAACAGAGTGCCTTTAAGAACACTTAAATACCCCAAAAAATATCTTAGAGGGAAGATTTTTTATAATAATTGTTAACTATAACAGTGGTTACCACTGACATTTTTTTTTTGTTATTGCTTACTACCAAATGGAAAACAGTTCTAATGGGTTTACTTGTATTGTTTTGGTCATCTGTTGCTGCATAATAAAATACTCCAAAACATAGTGGCTAAAACAACAATTGTGTATTTGCTCTTGATTCTAAAATTTGTGTATGGCTTTATGGAGACTTCTTCACATGTCATCTGTGGCTATAATGTCACGGTGACTTCTTAAATCTAGTGCCTCAGCTGGGATGGCTGGAGCAGCAGGTAGATAGCTGGGCATTTTCCTCTCTATCCCCATGTGGCCTGTCCGCTTGAAGAAGGTTGGGCTTTTTTTTTTTTTTTTTTTTTTTTTTTTGAGATGGAGTCTTGCCCTGTCACCCAGGCTGGAGTACAGTGGTACCATCTCAGCTCACCGCAACCTTTGCCTTCTGGGTTCAAGCAGTTCTGTCTCAGTCTCCTGAGCAGCTGACATTACATGAGTGCGCCACCACACCTGGCTAATTTTTTGTATTTTTAGTAGAGACAGGATTTCACCATGCTGACCAGACTGGTCTCGAACTCCTGACCTCGTGGTGTGCCTGCCTTGGTCTCCCAAAGTGCTGAGATTACAGACATGAGCCACTGTGCCCGGCCAGCTTGGTCTTCATAGCACGGCAGCTATGGCAGTTCCATGAAAGACCTTTCCAAGCCCCAGTGTGTTAGTATTTATCAAGCCTCTGTGTTCCTTATGCTTGCTACTGTTCTAGTGGCCAGTGCTGATCGCATAATTCAGTGTGCATTCAGTATGGGAGGCGACTATAAAAGGGCATGAATACAGCAAGTTGACCGTTCTTCAGGGCACCAGGGTAGCATTATACCATGTGTATTACTTATTTACATGTAATACCAGATAATAGAATACTAGTAGTGAGGGATGGGGTGGGAGATATTGCAAATACTTATGAATTTCTTCCTTTGGGTCAGCAAGCTAAGTTGTCTTTCATTAAATAAGTTAAATGTCTCCACAAAAGATGTTGCTTTTTGGCTACCATTATCTTGATTTTAAACCAAAAATACTGAATATGGATGTTGGTGGTGGTTTGAAAATGCAGATATTTGTCTGTAAAGTGTGTTGTCTTGAAATCACTTGCAATACATTTCAGTTTGTGCTATGATAAAAATTGTTGTTATTAGATACAACTTACTGATAACTATATATGTCTTAAGAAGATTTAGGGTATGATTTTAGGTGTTTTAGTGGTTATGTGATTTAGTGAGTAAAACAATGAACAGTATAGGGGACAAAAAGAAATATAAAATTCTACAGTCTAGTTGGAAAATGAGGCATTACTGATAGAGTAATAAGATGATAAAAGTAGTCTACAGATATATTGTACAGGTAAATGTTTCAGATTCAGAGGATAGTTGCCAAAGAGTGAAAGGATAAAAGTAAATGAAAGAATCATACTGAAATTTCATACCATAATCCTCTTGGAGGAAATTTCAGTATCATTCTTTCATTTAGGATTATTGCAGAGAGAAAGAGCATTTGTGTTTCAAATTGTAGTCAAGTTGTTAGGTGGAGATACATAGAATTTTAGTGATAAAGGGAAGCATTCTCTGCTTAGATATGGAAGTACCTTCAGGTAGAGTGGCTTGCTTCACTCTAACCTTACACTCTAGCTCAGTTCATATAACTAGGTAGTGGTAGAACTGGGACAGAATTCAATTCTCACAATTTTTCACATATATTTATATTTGGGTAATTTTTATAATTCATTTTTTTTTTTAATTATAGAGGAGGCTAACAGCATAGTCTCAGTATTTACTAATCATTTGCTATATGTCAGGTACTTTATATGGATTATCTTATTTAATTCTTACAGTGATATAGTGAGAATGGGTATCATCCTCATTGTTGAGAAAACTGAGTGACAGAGCTGGAATATTAATGTATATACTATGCTTTCTATTTTGTCTTACCACCTTCCATTATGTAGAATGTATACACATATATGCACCCACATAAAACTTAACATATTTCAGGGCTGGCAGTAACTGGGGTTATGGACTTAATAGTCCCCCCACTCCCCAGAGTCATAGGTTGAAGGCTTAACCACAAATGTAGCTGTATTTGGAGATATGGCCTTTAAAGAGGTAATTAAGGTTAAATGAGGTCATAGGGAGGTTGGTGAATCCTATAGGACGCGGGTATGTTTATAAGAAGAGGTACCAGGAGTATGAGGACATAGAGAAAAGGTCATGTGAGGACATGGTGAGAAGGCCTTTATCTGTCAGCTAAGGAGAGAGGCCATACCAGAAACCAAGCTTGCCAGCAGTTTGATACTTCTATTTCTAGAATGCAGAACTGTGAAAAAATAATTTTTGTTGTTTAAGCCACCCAGACTGTGGTATTTAGTTATGGCAGCCAAAACTGACTAATACATGGGTAATTCTACATCTTTAAAAATGGAATTGGATTATTTTGAAGCAGATTAAATGCGTATCTGTTCTTTGAGAAATAAGGTCCTCATTCTTTTAATTCCTTTCACTGTGGGAGAGAAAATCTTGCCTTACTTGACGTCTTTCTTTGTTAGTCAGTGACCTTTATCTTTTTTGGCTGTACCTCTGTTGAAAGATCGAAAGCATATTTAAATTCATGTCTTATTATTATAGTGTGGAAAGATCCTGCACATGACCGTGGTAGCCATGGAACATCTATGGATAAGCTGTTACTCCAGCAAATTTTCTGTATTCATTGTGTGTTCATTGTTGTAACATTTTACTTTAAAAATTTCCTTTCTCTAATACATCTGTCTCAAGCTAAGGGAAAGACTTAGAGATCTCCCTTGCCTCTTTTAAGTATTTTTTTCTAGGGATAACTCACTAAACTGGGTTCATATTTAAGACAGTTGTGTAATGATAGAACCATATCCCACATATATTCTTGTGTATCTAAATATTGATTCATTTCTCTAATTTTTAAATCTTTTTATTTTGAGATAATTGTACATTCATATGCAGTTTTAAGAAATAAGACAGAGATGTACACCTTCACCCATTTTACCTTAGTGGTAACATCTTGCATAACTATAATGCAGTATCACAACCAGGAAATTGACGTTGCTGTAATCCACCTATTTTATTCACAATTCACTAGTTTTACATACACTTATTTGTGTGTGTGCATGAGTGAGTGTGTGATGTACTTAGTATTTCATTCTATGCAGCATTATAACATGTAAATTTGTATAATCATTACCATACTAGAGATACAGAACAGTTTCTTTACCACTAGGATCTCTTGTTCTTCGTTTTTATAACCAGAGTCTACTTCTCCTTCCTCTTTCCTTATCCCCTGGTAACTGCTAATTTGCTTTTTTTTTTAAGTCATTTTAAGAAGATTATGCATGCTGGGTGTGATGGCTCATGCCTGTAATCCCAGCACTTTGTGAAGCTGAGGTGGGTGGATCTCTTGAGCCCAGGAGTTCAAGACCAGCCTGGGCAACATGACAAAACCTCGGGTCTCTACAAAAAATACAAAAATTAGCTGTTTGTGGTGTTGTACACTTGTAGTCCCAGTTACTCAGGAGTCTGAGGCGGGAGGATCACCTGAGCCTATGAGGTTAAGACTGCAGTGAGTTCAGTTGTCATCCAGCCTGGGTGACAGAGTGAGACCCTGCCTCAAAAAAAAAAAAAAAAGAAAAAAAAAAGAGGTTATATAAATGGAATAAAATAGTATGTAACCTTTTGGGATTGGCATTTGTCACTCAGCGTAATTTGTCAAGTTCATGTAAGTTGAAGTATCCATATATATATATATTTCCATTGCTGAGTAGTAGCCCATGGTATAGATGTGCCAGTTTGTTTAACCATTCAGCCATTGGGGAACATTTGGGTAATTTCCAGTTTTGAGTAGAAGAAATAAAATTTCAGTTAGGTTTTAGTAGTTCTTTGGAATCATGTAATAATTCTCCACATTTGTCATCTTTGGTAATTAAAAAGAGGATAACTATGGTTTGTTTGTAGTTGTTTGTATTTAGTTAGCACATAAACCTGGTGAATTTCTCAAAATTTGGAAAAACAGAACACAAACCACATTAACAGGAGATCACATCCTCTAGTTAATATTAGAATTTCTGAATATCTTCCTCTTGTATGGTCATTGGGATCAGAATCCTTTTATCATGAAGCCGTTTTTAAAAGTGAATAGGAAATACCTAATATTTTTGTTTTGATGTTTTTTAAGAACCTTATGTATGTGATAAAATAGCATTTAACATTATAGTTAGTGTTAGAAATCATAAAATTTGAGCGCTGTGGAGATAATGGTACCTTTTAATAAATTAGTTTTAATTTTTGTGGAAATGGTGTTATCTTCCTACCCCACAGGACTCTTGAGAGACTACAGTGGAATAAAAGTTGAAATAAAACAGGAGACAAATTGTGTTATGCTTTGAATGCTATGGTAAGGGCTTGTGCATAGCATTATAGTGTAGATATGTGGAATCGTCATGCAATCCTCTTCTCAACTTTTAAAAACAATTTTTAATTCTAAGATTTCAGTCAGTCTCTTTCTTTTTTTTTTTTTTGAGACAGAGTCTTGCTCTGTCACTTAGGCTGGAGTGCAGTGGTGTGATCTTGGCTCACTGCAACCTCTGCCTCCTGAATTTAAGCGATTCTCCTGTGCTGAGTAGCTGGAATCCCAGGCACACACCATCACACCCAGCTAATTTTTGTATTTTTAGTAGAGATGGGATTTTGCTATGTTGGCCAGCCTAGTCTCAAACTCCTGACCTCAAGTGACCTGCCTGCCTCAGCCTCCCAGAGTGCTGGGATTACAGGCCTGAGTCACCATGCCTGACTAGTCTCTTTTTCTCCTTTTCCACTCTAACCAGTTATCCACGTTGTTATATTCCACCTCCGAAATGGATCTAACATTTCTTTCTTTTATTATTATTATTTTTGAGACAGAGTTTTGCTCTGTTGCCCAGGCTGGAGTGCAGTGGCACGATCTTGGCTCATTGAAACCACCTTCTCTCGGGTTCAAGCAATTCTCATGCCTCAGCCTCCTTGAGTAGCTGGGATTTTACAGGTGCATGCCACCACGCCTGGACAATTTTTGTTATTTTTTTTTTTTTAGTAGAGACAGGGTTTCACCATGTTGGCAAGGCTAGTCTCAAATGCCTGACCTCAAGTGATCCACTTGTCTTGGCCTCCCAAAAGGATCTTAACATTTTTTTCAGTCTCCTTTACTTTGATTCACACCCTCATTTTCTCCTTCTTCCTATTAGAGAGGTCGGTTACTTTTCTCCCTTTTACTGATCGCTTCCTTGGGCAATTCATAACTCTTTATTATTGGCATTCAAAAATGTTTAACTTCAACCCAAGTAAAAATTAAGAAATTCCTGGTACATTGTGACACAGAGATTATGTGTATGTTTAAAAAAAAGAAAAAAACCCCACAAAGGTTTAATGAAAAATGCTCTTTTAAATTACTACTTGTGATGCTATTTTATTTTCATTTTAATTCTGTTCTACTGTACTTAAAAATTACTGGTAGAAAGAAACTAAGTAGAGTTTGAAACTCCCAGCAGTTTGAAAAATTGCTTTATTTTACTTTCAGTGTAATCTTGTAAAGACAAATTTTTACTTTCTTGAAACCTTTTTGTGAGTCTCTATTGTTTACAGAGTAGTGGCTTTCAGATGTAATTTTGACCATGACTCACTAAAAGAAGTAAATTTTACATCTGTGACCCAGCAAACATATATGCATAAATGTGTGTGTGTGTGCGTGCGCGTACACACACACACACACAAGCAATTTTATGCCTCTTCATTTACTATTTCTTCTGTTGGTACACCTTCTCCCTACCTTGATTACATGACAGACTTTCATTTATTCTTCTGAATACAGCTGGGACATTCTTGAAGTTGATGTAATATGACAAAAAATAAAATTTCTTCTTAGTGACAACAATGATGTCATCAAACCAACTTGGAAAGAATTGTTTTCTCAGATAATTAAATCACACTATCTCAATTAAATCAATATACATTGAATTATACAAGTTTTCTGGTTAGAAAGACCTGACAGTAACCTGCTTGGTGATACTAGCTTATTTAAATTATAGAGATTGTAGCAAATGATGTGGTCATAATGGACTCATGTAAAATGGAGCCTTATTAAGGGTGAGCTTGTCAGATATCATCTAAGTTCAAGTGAGTGGGCTTTTCTTAGCCCAAGGACGGAACTTGTTTCTGGTGGAGTTATTTTTGTTATTATGTAAATGTTTTTATCAGCGATACGATTTCTTCTTTTTTTTTTTTTAGAGTTTTTTTTTTTTTTTTTTTTGGCCAGAGTGCATGCTCAATAAGCAAACTTCCCTCAAGTATTTATGTTGGAAAATTTGAAATTTGCAGAAAAGTTGCAGGAATACTGAGCAACTTTACATTTTGCCATGTTTTAGTTTTATCCCTTTCTTTTTATGCACACATGTATATATCATTTTTGCTGAACTGTTTAAAAGTTAGTTGCAGAGATCTTGTCCTTTTCCACTGAAATACTTTATATTTCCCAGGAGTAAGGACAATAGCCTACAAAGTCAAATATAACGAATTTAACATTATTATATTAATCATATATCGTCAGTTGTTCCTATAATGTCATTTATATCTGTCTGTTTTAATGAATTGTATTTAATCATTATGTCTTTTTTGTCTCCTTTAATCTAGAACAGTCCCTTTTGCTTTTTCTTTTGTAATGTTAACGTTTTTGAAGAGCTTAGGATAGTTCTGCAGAATGTGTCTCAATTTGTATTTGATTGTTTTCTCATGGTTAGATTAACCATCACTGGCAGAGATAGGCCATAGGTCATGAGTTCTCAGTACATAGGGGCACGTGATATCAATTATCCTCTTGATGATGTACGTAAGTTTGAACTTGGTTAAGGTGGGTTCTGCCAGATTTTGCTATTATGAAAGGCACCTTTCCCTTTATAATTAATAAATAACAAGTACCCATTGGTTTTAGTATCCATTGATTATTTTTGCCCGAATCATTTATTTTCTTGTGATGATACAATAAAATAGTAATTTTTCCCCCAGTTTGTAATTTCTCTGATATTTGTTAATTGGCATTCTCCATTCGAGTATTCTATGATTACAGTTTGGCTTTCCACTTAGTAGGCTTGTAGGCAAGATTAGGCTGGGCAGAGATATATATAGGCATGTATTTTTTTTTTTTAATTATTATTTTTTTTGACAAGGTCTTGTTTTATTGGTCAGGTTGGAGTGCAGTGGTGCAGTCATGGTTCATTGCAACCTCAACCTCCCAGGCTCAAGTGGTCTTCCCACCTCAGCCTTTCTATTAAGTAGGACTATAGATGCATGCTACCGTGCCCAGCGAATGCTTTATTTTTGTATAGATGGGGTCTCCCCAATTTCCCAGACTTGTCTTGAACTCTTGGACTTGAGCGATGCTCCGTCCTTGGCTTCCCAAAGTGCTGGGATTGCAGGCATGAGCCACTGTGCCTGGCTTAGTTTTGTTGTTGTTAATAGATAAATTGTCCTTGTGGTTTCTCTATTAGTCACTTCTATCTAGCTTTACTAGAATGGATCAACAACCTTACATGCTATCAAATCTTAATCCTTGACTCACTTGAGTTTAAGTTGTATATCCTGGAGAAGCCATCTTGGCTTTTGGTACTTAATGACGTTTCTTGACAGTTAGCAAATGATGTGGCTTGTTCTGGGTGAAACCCTTCTCCCTTGCATCTTTACCTATTTGTATTGTATTTTTACAGTGATTTCTTTTTTTTTTTTTTTTTCCAAGAGAATGAGGACAAACAGGAGGGAAAATCAAAAAAGACATTGGATTTAATGGTTAAATGTGGTATATAAGGGACAGGAATGCAGTCTGAGTAAGATGGTGAGTACTTCTAGATAGGCACACAAATTTTTTTCCCCTAGTTCACTTTTTAAAAGTTAATAAACTTTATTTTTTTAGAATTGTTTTAACTTTATAGCAAAATTGAGGGGAAATTAGAGTTCCCATATTCTACCTCCTCTCTCTCCCGCTGTTGACATCCAGCACACTGGCACATTTGTTTCAAATGATGACGTTACATTGACATGTTATCGTCACTCAGTGTTCATAGTTTATATTAGGGTTTATTCTTGGCATTGTACATTCAGTGGGTTTTGACAAATGTTTAATGACATGTATCCCACAGTGTAGTGTCATACAAAATAGTTTCATTGCCAAAAAATCCTGTGTATTTTGCCTGTTCTTTCTTCTTTCCCCCTTTGCCCCTGTCAGTCACTAATCTTTTTACTGTTTCCATAGTATTACCTTTTCCAGGATGTTGTATATATGGAATTGTACAGTATGTAGCCTTTTCAGATTGGCTTCTTTCATTTAATATGCATTTGGGATTCTTTCATGTCTTTCCATGGATAGCTGATTTCTTTTTCTGTCTGAATGTACCATAATTTATCTGGTCAGCTAGTGGAGTTTATCGATTTTGGCAATTATGAATAAAGGTGCTTATAAACATTTGTGCGCAGGATTTTTTTTGTGGCCATACGTTTTGAACTTACTGGGATAAATACCAAGAAGCCTGATTGCTGAATAGTATGTAAAAGTATGTTTTGAAAGAAACTGCCAAACTGTCTTCCATAGTGGCTGCACCATTTTGCATACCCACCCCCAGTGAATGATAGTTCCTGTTGCTCTGCATTCTTGCCGGCATTAGATGTTGGCAGGTTTTTGGATTTTGGCCATTGTAAAAGGTGTATAGTGATATCTTGTTTGAATATGTCATTTTCTAGTCACGTATAATGGTTTGTGAAGTCACATATGACTTCTCTAGATCTCATGTTACGGCCGGGGTGTTGACTCATGCCTATAATCCCAGAACTTTGGGAGGCTGAGGTGGGAGGATTGCTTGAGGCCAGGAGTTTGAGACCCAGCCTGGCCAACAGGATGAGACTCTGTCTGTACAAAAAAGAAAAAAATTAGCCAGGTGGTGGTGCACACCTGTGGTCTCAGCTACTCAGGAGGCTGAGGTGGGAGGATCGCTTAAACCTAGGAGGTCAAGGCTGCAGTGAGCTGTGATTGTGCCATGGCACTCCAACCTAGGCAACAGGGCAAGACCCTGTCTCAAA
>NW_016107331.1:7823536-7910835 GCF_001604975.1 Cebus imitator
TTTTTGCATGTGGATGTCCAGTTGTGCCAGCACTGTTTGTTAAAAAGTTTGTTTTTGCTCCATTATCTTACCTTTGCTCTTTTTTTCAAAGATCAGTTGGTTATATTTATTTGGATGTGTTTCTGGGCTTCCTGTCTGTTTGATTGACTTACTTGTTTTTTTTCCAAAATACACACTATCTTGGTTACTATAGCATTAAAATAAGCCTTGAAGTCCAGTAGTGTCATCCCTCTGACTTTGTTTTTTCTTTCAATGTTATGTTGGCTACTCTAGGGCTTTTGCCTCTCCATAAAAAATTTTGAGCCAGTTTGTTGATATCCACAAAATAATGTGCTGGGATTTTTATTGGGATTGTGCTGAATCTGTACATCAAGTTGGGAAGAACGGACATGTTGGTAAAGAGTCTTATTCACGAACTTGGAGTATCTCTCCATTTATTTAGTTCTTTGTTATCTTCCATCATAGTTTTATAGTTTTTCTCATATAGATCTTGTACATATTTTGTTAGAATTATACCTAAGTATTTCATATTTTGGTTGCTAATGTGAATGGTAATGTGTTTTAAATTTCAAATTCCACTTGTTCATTTTGTACATTCAGAAAAGCCACTGGCTTTCCTTGTATTCTGTAACCTTGCTTGTTAGTTCCATGAGGTTGTTTTTGGTCAGGTCTTTGGAATTTCTACCTAGATAGTCATGTCATCTGACAACAAAGACAGTATTATTTCTTCTTTTCCCGTCAATATACATTTTTCCTTTTCCCGTTTTACTGCATTAGCTATGACTTTGAGTATGATTTTGAAAAGCCGTGGTAAGAGGAGACATCCTTGTATTTTTCCCCATCTTGGTGGGAAAGCTTTGACGTTCTCATCATTAAATATGGTGTTAGCTGTAGGTTTTTTTGGTAGTTTTTTTTTTCTTTTTATCATGTTGAGGAAGTTCCCATATATTCCTAATTTGCTCAGTATGTTAATCATGATGGGGTGTTGGATACTGTCAAATTGATTTTCTGCATCTATTAATATAATCATGTGATTTTTCTTCTTTAGCCTGTTGTAATTGATTACAATGATTTTTAAAAATGTTGAGCCAGTCTTGATAAATCCTGCTTGATTATGGTATGTAATTCTCTTTGTACATTGTTGGAAGTAATTTGCTAATATTTTGTTGAAGATGTTCGCATTTATATACATAGGAGAGATTGTAGCTTTCTTTCCCTGTAGTGTCTTTGTCTGGTTTTGGTATTAGGTTAATATTGTCTTCACAGAATGACTTAGGAAGTAACTGCTGTGTCTCTGACAGAGATTGTAAAGAATTGGTATGATTTCTTCTTTATATTATTAGAATTCACTAGTGAACCCATCTGGATGTAGTTCCCTCTGTTTTTGAAAGTTTTTAGTTATTGATTCAATTTCTTTAATCGATATAGGTCTATTAGGGTTTTTTTTTCTTCTTGTTTGAGTTTTGGCAGATTGTATTTTTTAAGGAATTGCTCCATTTCATCTAGATTTGCAAATTTGTGGGTATAGATTTATTTACAGTATTAGATTATTATCTTTTTAATGGCTTTGGGATCAGTAGAGATTAGTAAAGATTTCTTTCATTCCTTATACTGGTAATTTGTCTTTCTTTTTTTCTAAGTCTGGCTAGAGGCTTATCAGTTTTATTGATCTTTTCAAAAAAGTTACTTTTGGCTTTGTTAATTTACTTTATTGATTTCTTGTTTTCAATTTCATTAATTTTTGCTGTAATTTATGTATTTCTCTTTATCTGCTTAACGTGGATATAATTTGCTTTTATTTTCTTGCTTTCTAAGATGTTTAGGTGATTATTATTTAAAATTTTTACTTAAGAGACAGGGTCTCACTACGTGGCTCAAGCTGGAGTGCAGTGGCTGTTCCCAGGTGGGATCCCACTACTGATCTGTGTTTTGACCTGCCCTGTTTCCAACCTCGTCTGGTTCACCCCTCCTTAGGCAAGCTGGTGGTATCCTGCTTTCATGGGAGTCACCATATTGATGCCAGACTAATCATGGAGGTTCACTGGGCATAGTTTATTAACAGTCCAGAACTTCTAGATTCTATGAGTTTTTCTGGCTCCACCTTTCAGATAACTGGTAGTACAGGTGTGTGCCAGTGTTCCCAGCTGAAACTCTGATTACTGATTTTTTATCTTTCTAACATGTGCATTCAAACTATAAGTTTTACTCTAAGCATTGCTTTTGTTTCATCCCACAAGTGTTTTATATTTTCGTTTGAATTTAAAGTATTTTAAAATTGCTTTCTCATTTCCTCTTTGATTAATGTGTTTATTTAGAAGCGCTTTGGAATTTTCTTGCTATGTTTTTGTTATTTATTTCTAGTTTAATTCTGTGGTCTGAGAATAGACATTGTATGATTTCTGTACTGATGAATTTGTTAAGGCGTGTTATTACCCAGAATGTGGTCTATGTTGGCAAATGTCTCATTCAAACCTGTAAAGAATGTGCATTCTGCTGTTGTTGGATGAAGTAGTCTCTAGATTTATACTAGTTGATTGAAAGCACTGCTGAGTTAAACTGTATCTTTACTGATTTATTTTTGCTGTCTGGATCTGACCATTTCTGATAGAGTCATGTTGAAATCTCAACTCTAATGATGCATTTATGTAATTCCTCTTCAAGTTCTGTTTTTATTTTTTTTTTCATTTATTTTTACTCTCCAGTGGTTTTCTTGAGATATTGATCCCTTTATCATTACTTAATGCCTCTCTTTATTCCTGGTAACTTTGCATGCTCTGGAGTTGGCTCTGTCTGAAATTAATATAGCTTCTCTCACTTTCTTTTGATTAGTGTTAGCATGGCGTATCTTTTACCATCCCTTTGCTTTTAATCTGTATGTGTTTTTATATTTAAAATGAGTTTCTTGTTCATACAGTAGGATCTTTTTTGGTGTACTGCGACAGTGTCTTTTAATTGGTATATTAGACTTGATGTTTAAAGTGGTAATTGATATAAATTAAAATCATATATCTTACTATTTTCTATTTTTTTGACCTGTTTCTTCATAACTTTTATTATGCTCTTTTTCTGCCTTTTGTGATTTAATTGAGTACAGTATTTTATTTGATTTCATTTTTCTCTCATTTTTGAGCACATGTTTGTGTTTGTGTATGTGTGTGTATGTATTTATTTTTTTAACACTGTCTGTGTCACCCAGGCTAGAGTACAGTAGCGTGAGGCTGTCTCACTGCAGCTCCACCTCTCTGGCTCAAGTGATCTTCCCACCTTTGCCTCATGAGTAACTGGGACCACAGGTGCAAATTTTTGTGCCTTTTTTTTTTCCCTATACAAACAGGGTTTCGCCGTGTTGCCCAGGCTGGTCTCAAACTCCTGGGCTAACAGCAGTCCACTCAACCTGGCCTCCCAAAGTGCTGGGATTACAGGCATGAACCACGACGTCTATCCCCAACTTTTTTTTTTTTTTTGGGTAGGGGGATGGAGTCTCACTGTGTTGCCCAAGCCGGTCTCTTGGGCTAAAGCAATCCACTCACCTTGGCCTCTCAAAGGAATGAGCCACCATGCCTGTCCTTCACTTTTTTTTTTTTTCTTGAGATGGAGTTTCGCTCTGTCATACAGGCTGGAATGCAATGTCATCATCTCGGCTCACAGCAACCTCTGCCTCCCAGACTCAAGCTGTTCTCCTGCCTCAGCCTCCCAAGTAGCTGTGATTACAGGTGTGCGCCTGGCTAATTTTTGTGTTTTTAGTAGAGACGGGATTTTGCCATGTTTACCAGTCTGGTCTTGAACTCCTGACCTCAGGTAATCTACCCGTCTTGGCCTCCCAAAGTGCTGGGATTACAGGCATGAGCCACTGCATCTGGCCTTTTTAAAAAATTTTTTTGAACTTAAGTCTTTGCCCTGGAGCTTGTAATATACATTTACAGTTTATCGAAGCACACTGTCAAATAATACTGTATTGCTTCGTGGGTTGTGTGAGTACTTTATAATAACAACATATTCCTGTTTCATTGCTTTTTCTTTTGTCCTTTTCTGTCTTGTCATTCATTTCACTCACACATACACATCATTGCTATTATTTTGAACAAACTGTTACCTTTTAGCTGAATTAAAAGTAAGAAAAATAAAAGTTTTTATTTTATCTTCACTTATACTCTCAAGTTCCTCCTTTCTGAGTTCTGACCTATATCATTATCCTTCTCTATCTTGAAATTATTTTAATATGTCTTGCAAGGCAGGTCTACTGGCAACATCTCTCTTCAGTTTTTACCTTAGAATGTCTTTATGTTTCTCTCACTTTAGAAAGATAGTTTCACATGGTATAAATTTTTAGGTTCATGGTTTTCTTCTCTCAGCACTTTAATATTTCATTCTACTCTCCTCTGTTTGCTTTGTTTCTGAGGAGAGGCTGGTCTGTTGTGTTGTAGGCAAGGTGTTTTTTGCCTCTGGCTTCTTTCAAGATTTTTTTCTGTATGTTTGATTTTCTGAAACTTGAACATGATATGCTTAGGTTTTTTTTTTTTTTCTTAGGTTTCTGGGGGCCCCAGTTTTAATGTTATCTGAGTTTTATGGATCTGTGGTTTGGTGTCTGATACGAACTGGGAAATTCTTACTCATTATTGTTTCCTTGTGTTACCAGTATATGTAAATTACACCTTTTCTTTAGTTGTCCTACAGTTCTTGAATGTTTGGTGCTCTCTTTTTCCTCTCTTTTTTTCTTTGTTTTTCAGTTGGAAGTAGTTTCTGTTGTTAGGCCCTTAGGCTCAGAAGTGCTTTCCTTAGCTGTGTCCGGTCTGCTAGTGAAGCCATTAAAGGCATTCTTCATGTCTGTTACATTGCTTTTGATTTCTAACATATCTTTTTATCCTTTCTTAGAATTTCCATTTCTCTGCTTACATTGTCATGTATTGGCATATTGTCTACCTTTTTCATAAAGCACCTAGCATATTAATCATAGTTTTAAAACATTCCCTGTCTGGTAACTCTGGAATTCCTGTCATGTCTGCTTTTGATGCTTTGTCTGTCTCTTCAAATTGTTTTTTGCCTTTTATTATGTCTTGTAACTTTTTATTGAAAGGTATACATGATGTATTGGGTAAAAGGAACTGCTGTAAATAGGCCGTTAGTGATGTAGTTAGAAGGGAAGGATTGTACAGTCCTATTATTAGGTCGCAGTTTTTTAGTTAACCTGTGCTCCTGGACTGTGAAAGTAACCATTGTTTTTCAGTCCCTCGGCCTTATTCCTGTCACCTTTAGGTGAGACAGAATGGCTAGTAGGGGCTTGAATTTGGTATTTTCCTTCCCTTTTTTGAAAGTCTAAAGTGAGGTGGAGTTGTTCACAGTATTTCTTTACACATAGGTAGGTTAGGCTCTGGTAAATTAGTTTCTGTTCAAGGCAGGCCTTGTTAAGAACTGATTGCTCTGGTATATTTCAAAAGGGTTCGTTTTTCCTTCCCCCTACCAGAAGCACAAATACCAGATTTTTCTCTGATATTTACTGTAAGGGCCTGGTAGAGATCCTGGAGGTAAAATTCACAAAAGTGTGAGGGCTTCACATGACTGGGTCTTCCTGAAGTTTTTAATTGTCATTTTTCTGCGCTGACTCTCCAGCAATTTGTCATTATAGTTTAAGCCTTGTTACTCTGGCAGTAGTTCCCAGGGAGGTTTCTGCTTGTGGGTTTCTGCTGTGATGACTTGTGATTTTTCTCTGTCTGCCTGACTGTCTCTCAATTTTCGGGGATAGTGGTTTGCCCTGCTACCTCACTACTCTGAAGGCTCTAATAAGAGCTGTTGATTTTTCAGTTTGTTCAGTTTTTTACTTGTTAGGATGGAGTGGTGACTTTTAATGTTCTTATATGTAAGGACGGAACAGGAAACTGACAGCAGCTTACAGGTTTTAGGTGGCAAGTTATAAAATGGTTGAAAAGAGATTGATTTATGAGAATTTGGAGGCTAAATCCTTTCAAAGAATGAGTAGTTAGAAGGGATAGCAAAATAAGGGGAGCATTTTTTCAAAATAGCAAAAGATAATATTTGATAGATAATAATTTTTAGTCCTAATAGTAAATATTAAGCTATCTTTTAAATCAATCATTAAGGTTGGATTTTTGGTTTTTACTTTAGTGTATTTGAAAGTAAAAGATGCTTTATATTCAATATTTGCTGATATATTTAATCAAAACCTAGAGAATTGTGGTAGACATTGTATCAGAAGAAAACAGTTTTGAACAAAGAGAGGGAATTACTAGCCAATTAACAAGTGTCAACTGTTTCATAAGCATGTCATAGTGTTTCCTAAATTGTGCACTGCATTGTTCAGTTTAAGGAATTGGTGTTCTGTGACCTTTTGACAGTTAAATAATTTGAAAACTTCTGCATTTTGGGCTTGTGCTCTTAGAAATCCAGAATGTACATTAACCCATTTATGCCTATGTTCATTAATCGAATGCTAAGCAGGTGGGAGTTCTTTATATCCCGCTCAAGGACATCGCCAAGGTCTGATTTTTTGCACTCAAAAAATTGCAACTTAGGCATAAATACAGGAGTCCTGTGAGTCATGAATATACTAAACAGACTTTCTTGTTTAACTCTGCTTTTTCTAAACTTACATCCCTAGTGGTCATTCTTTGCAGGGTGTGTTTTGAGAAACATAGCAATAGCAAGTAGTTAAGTTTCTATCTACCTGCTGCTTACAGTGGGAGTAGTATAGAGGAAGAACCCAAGTTTAGCCTTTGGAAAACCTGAGTTTGTAGTTTTATTGCTTTTAGTGAATCACTATGTTGGAAAAGCTAATTTAAGTTCCTCATGTTTGTTTCCTTTTATAAAATATAGTAACATTTCTCCATTTCTAATTCACAGTGATGCTGATGTTTTATAGTTACCAAAAAGGCTATAATAAAGTACTCACGTATAAGGTTTGTTTATAGTTCTTTTTTCTTTTTTTATTTCTATGTGTAAGGTATACAACATAATGTTTTGGTATGCATATATGCAGTGAAGTAATTACCATAGCCAAGTAAATTAACATATCCCTCATCTCCCATAGTTAACCTTTTGTGTGTGGGGGGTAAGAGTGCCTAAAAAATATGGAATGCTTCACAAATTGGCATGTCATCCTTGAGCAGGGATCATGTTGATCTTTTCTCTATTATCATTCCAGTTGTTAGTATATACAGTGCTGCAGAAGTGAGCACTGTATCTGGTTCTTACAAAGAATGAAAACGTTTGACACCTGCTTTCTGGTGGTAGGTGTGATATTGATGTGAACTGTTCCAGGAGTCAGAAACCTATATAGATGTTGAAAGAATAAATCAGTATGCAAAAGTGAATGGTGTGTTAATAGAGGCAACAATGCTAAGGAGTATACTGTTTTCTTGTAAATTTTTTCCTTTGGACACTATAATATATGGCCAAGAGATGACCAGTAAAACAAAAATAAATAGATATTTAGTGTTGCTTATTAAGAGTTAAGCTGGGTGCTGAGTACAGCTCATGCCTGCAATCCCAGCCCTTTGGGAGGCCAAAGGAGAGAGGACTGCATGAGCCCAGGAGTTTAATACTAGCCTGAGCAACATAGGGAGACCCTGTCCCTACAAAAAATAAAAATAAAAAGTTTAATAGGGCATGGTGGTGGCACACCTGTGGTCCCAGCTACTTGGGAGGCTGGGGTAGGAGATCACTTGAGCCAGGCGTTTGAGGTTACAGTGAGTTGTGATCTTGCTACTGCATTCTCACTTGGGTAACAAAGCGAGATCTGTCTCATAAGCTGGGCATCATGGCTCCTGCCTATAATCCTGGCTACTTGGGAGGCTGAGGTGGGAGGACTGCCTGAGGCTAGGAGTTTGAGACCAGCCTGGGCAACCTAGCAAGATCCTGTCTCAAAAAAATATTAAAAAGAGTTTAGATAGATTACAAGAAGCTTCCTTAGTTGGGAAGCTTATCCTACTTACTAATGATAGAAATATGGTTGAAACAGGATAAAGTTTTGGATGAAATCTTATTTATTTATTTATTTAGAGACGGAGCCTCGTTCTGTCGCCAGGCTGGAGTGCAGTGGAGCTGCAACCTCCGCCTCCCAGGTTCAAGTGATCCTCCTGCCTCAGCCTCACAAGTAGCTGGGACTGTAGGCGCACACTACCACGCCCAACTAATTTTTGTATTTTTAGTAGAGAAGGGGTTTCACCTTGGCCAGGATGGTCTCTATCTCTTGCTCTGGTGATCTCCTCACCTTGGCCTCCCAAAGTTCTGGGATTATAGGCGTGAGCCACCGCACCCAGTCTTATGCAGTTATTTTTAAGATCTTATCTACAATTCTAATGATTTTGTTGTAAGGATGTTTAAATGAGTTTTAGAATAATGCCTATAGTAGTTGAGGATGCAAGAGCTTTTTAGATGAAAATATTCACATTTGTTTTCTATTGAAAAAGTTTAAAAGATAAGTATATGATTAAAGTTTACATAATGAACAGAGAAAATGAAAAAATGGTGACAAAATCCTGAGAGGTATAAAACTACATATGCCAAAGAGGCATATGCATAAATTTCTGTCCTGTCTCTGACCTCAGTGGGCATGAGATGTTAGTCATGGAAAGGCAGAAAAGATGAGGCAGGGCTAAGTCCTGGCTCTGATTCACCCAATGACTCAGCTGTTAGTAGTGACCACTGAGTCTTAGGCTGCTGAACAGGACATATGTGAGTTTTCAGGTTATCACAGTTGTAGCCTCTACAAGTATTTGGCAGTATTGGGGGTTAAGGGAGATTAAGTCTAAGATAATATAACAGATGATGGAGATGGTAACAGCTAGACAGTGCATTGTTTTCAGGTGTTTAATGTAGATACAATTTTTATATATATGTACAATTATATATAATATGCACATGAATATTTTAAAGCGTGCTCCCTTTAGTGTTGAAAGTTTTAGTATAGTTTTTCTGTATTTAGAATTACTTTTTTTTCCTTGAGTATACTTTTTATTGAAGTATAACACAATAAAGCTTAGTATCTTGAGTGCTCAGTGCACTGAATTTTAACAAGTGGATGTACCTGTGTAATCCGTACTTAAAGAACCCCAGAATATAATCAGCATCTTAGATGTCTTGTTGTGCCTGCTTTCTGCCTAATATGCACACAACCTCTTCCCAAAAAAACAAAATTTTAACTTCTTATATCCTAGATTATTAATGACTTTTTGAATTTTATATGATATAATTGAGTTATATACAGGTTGCATTTTCCCTAATGCTTAGGAGCAGAAATGTTTCAGAGTTTGTATTTTTTTTGGACTTTATTTCCATTATACCAGTTGAGCATCCCTAATCTGAAATCCAAATACTCCAGTGAGCATTTCCTTTGGGCGTCATTGTGGTCCTAACAATTTCAGATTTTGGAGCATTTTGGATTTCAAATTTTCAGATGAGGGATACTCAACTTTGATATCTATTCTTTTTTTTTTGAAGAAAGAGTTTTGCTCTTGTTGCCCAGACTGGAGTGCAATGGCACAATCTCAGCTCACCGCAACCTCTGCCTCCTGGGTTCAAGTGATTGTCCTGCCTCAGCCTCTTGAATAGCTGGGATTACAGGCATGCACCACTACACTCCGCTAATTCTGTATTTTCAGTAGAGACAGGGTTTCACCATGTTGGTCAGGCTGGTCTTGAACTCCTGACCTCAGGTGATCTGCCTGCCTCCGCCTCCTGATTACAAGCATGAGCCACTGCACCCAACAAATATCCATTCTTTTGTGTGTTACTTTATTAACTTTGTTATATTTATGAGATTTATTCATTTTGTTGCATGTAGCACTATTTCACTCATCTCCATTGCTGGTGTTACATTGTGACTATATACCAGCAGTATATTATTCTGTTCTATTAGTGATGGATATGACATTTAGGTTTTGTCTAGTTTGACTATTACAAATAGCATTACTATGAATTTTCTGATAATGACTTTTGATGAACATATATAGACATGTATGTTATACACCTACTATTAGAATTGCTGGGTCATAGGATGTTCATATAATAAGCTTAGGTCTTTGCAAAACTTAGAATAGTTTTGCAAAGCGTTTGTACCCATTTAAATTCTGAGTAGCAATGTGTGAGAATTCTAGTTGCTCTACATTCTTGTGAACACTTAGTATTGTTTACTCTTTTCATTGTAGTGATTTCGGTGGGTTGGTAGTGTAATGGCTCATGTGGTTTTAGTTTTTATTTTCTTGATGTGTTAACTAATGGAAATGTGTATCTTTTCACATGTTTATTGGTCATTTCTGTAACCTCTGTTCAAGTGGCTGTTCAGGTCTTTTGTCCAGTTTTCTATTGGTTTGTCTTTTTTTTTTTTTTTTTGTATTTTTTTTTATTCTGCATCTTGGCTGTGAGTCCTTTGATCAGTATATATATCTTAGAGAAATCTTCAATTTTGTACTTTTTTTTTTTTGACCAGAAATTAATTTTGTCAGTTTTTCTCTTTGTGGTTGAAGTGTAACACACATAAAGTATAGCGTTCTAAGTGTTCAGCACAATGAATTTTAACAAGTGCATGTACCTATGTAATCCATACATAAAGAACCGTAGAATGTTACCATCATCCTAGATGTCTTTTTGTGCCTGCTTTCTGCCTAATACACAACTACCTCTTACCGAATAAACAGATTTTTAACTTCTTACATCCCAGATTATTGCTGATTTTTTTAGTTTTATGTAATAAAATTGAATCATATACAGGTTGAGGTTTTTTGAGTCATGTTTGAGAAATCTTTGCCTGCTCCAAGGAGATGAATATATTTGCCTGCGGTTTTTTTCTAGAAGCTTTATTATTTTATCTTTTTCTTTTAGATGTAATATACATATGGAATTGATTTTTGTGAATGGAGCAAGGAAGAGGTCAAGATTCGTTTTAAAAACATGTGGGTATCTAGTTGACCCATTTCCATCAAGTGAAAAGCTCACACTTTTTAAAAAGGCTTACCATGGTCATGAATCAATGGCAATAGATGTGTGTTTGTTACATCTCACTCTGTCCCATTGGTCTATTTGTCTATCCTTGCATTAATTCTTAATGTATAATAGCATGACTGATTGTCCTTCAGTAAGACCTGTCTCTTTTTCACTACTGAAATGGATATTTTGTGACCTTTTTCATTTGTTCAGCCTTCCTCTAGTCTACCAATTTTGTTAATCTTCCCAAGACCCAATTTTTCATTTGTTGAAGTCTTATGTTGTACCTTTGCTTTTGATTTCATTAATTCTGTCCTATTTTCTTTCTGCCTTTTCAGGTTTACCTTTTTGTCTTTTCTAATTTCTTGAGTAGATACTTAAATAATTCTTCTCAGTCTTCTTTTTAATATAATCATTTAAGGTTACAGATTTCCTTCTAAGCATAACTTCAGCTACATGTCGCAATTTATTATATGACTTATATGCATTTGATTTCTTCACAAGCATATTGTGAAGACATATTTCCAAATAGATGACAATTTTACAATATTTTAGGGGTTAGTAATTTCTTTTTTTTTTTTTTTGAGATGGAGTCTCACTCTGTCACCAGACTGGAGTGCAGTGGTGTGATCTTGGCTCACTGCAACCTCCGCCCCTTGGGTTCAAGCAATTCTCCTGCCTCAGCCTCCTGTGTAGCTGGGACTATGGGTGCCCCCCATGACGCCCAGCTAATTTTTTATTTTTTGTAGTGACAGGAGTTTCACCGTGTTGGCCAGGCTGGTCTCGAACCCCTGGCCTTATGTTCCGCCTTCCTCGGACTCCCAAAGTGTTGGGATTACAGGCGTGAGCCACTGCGTCTGGCCACGTAATTTCTTGATTAGTTCTCTTGAGAGAACATACTCTGAATGATTTCTGTCCTTTGAAATGAGGCTTGCTTTTTGATTCAGCATATGGTTTTGGATGAATGTTCTATGTTCACTTGAAAGGAATACATGCATACACATACACTTTTATTAGATGTAGTTTTCTTCATAGGTCAGTTATATTTATGAATCTTGGTTATATCTTTTATATGTTCACTGATTTTTATCTACTTTTAAAATAAACTATTGAAAGAAATAATGTAGTTTCCCATCCTCCTATTGTGGATTTATCTATTTTAGGGGATTTATCTGTGTAGAACTATGTATAGTTTTAATTTTGCTTTATATTTTTCTAATGAATTGGTTCTTGTACTATTATGAAATGTCTCTTTGATACTTCTTGTCTTTATTTTTTTTCTTTTTGAGATAAAGTTTTGCTCTTGTCACCCAGGCTACACTGCAGTGGCACAGTCTTGGCTCACTGCAAACTTCATCTTCTAGGTTCGAGTGATTCTCTTGTCTCAGCCTCCTGAGTAGCCAGGATTTCAGGTGCCCACCACCACACCCAGCTAACTTTCGTATTTTTAGTAGAGTCAGGGTTTCACCATGTTGACCATGGCTGATGTCGAACTCCTTACCTCAGGTGGTCCATCTGGCTCGGCCTCCCAAACTGCTGGGATTAGAGGCGTGAGCCACCATGCCCGGCTGATATTTCTTGTCTTAAAATCTAGTTTATCTCACATCAGTTTTCTTTTGATTAGTGCTATTATGGTAAAACTTTTTGTGTTCATTTACTTTCAACCTTTCTTTGTTCTTATATTAAAAATATAAGTGGGTTTTATTGTTTTATATAGCCTGACATCTTAGGCTTTTAGTGGTTGTCCTAAAGATCACAATATGTATCATTGGCTTATTACAGTCTGCTGAAAATATTTACGTTTACTGCTTCCCTGACAATGCTAGGAACTTATAGCATCTGAACTTCACTTATCTTTCTGGTTTTTACATTATTGCTTTGCATGTTTATTATACACTTTTTCTTTTTTTTTATTTGACATGAAGTTTTGCTCTGTTGCCCAGGCTGGAGTGCAGTGGCACGATCTCAGCTCACTGCAACCTCTGCCTTATGGGTTCATGCAGTTCTTCTGCCGCAGCCTTCCAAGTGGCTGGGATTGTGTCACCACACCCAGCTAATTTTTGTATTTTTAGTAGAGGTGGGGTTTCACCATGTTGGGGAGGCTGGTCTTAAACTCCTGACCTCAAGTGGCCTACCAAAATGCTGGGATTACAGGCAGGAACTGTGGCCAGCCTATTGTATTATGTTTTAATACTCAGATATTATTGCTTGTCAGTGTTTGTTTACCCATATATTTACTCTTTATGATGCTCTTTATGCTGCATTTCCATTCTTTTCTGTAGGATAGAAACTTTTTAATCTCTTTTTTTTTGGCCTACAGAACTTCTTTTAGTACTTTTTTTTTTTTTTTTTTTTTTTTGGTAAACGTCAGTTGTCAAATACACTTTATCTGAAAATGTACTTGTTTTTGTTTTTGAAGAATATCGTCTCTGTGCATTAGATTCTAGATTCACAGTTATTTTCTTTCAGAAATTTGAAGATACTCCATTCTCTCTGCTTTCCAGTATTTTTGTTGCAAAGTTAGCAAAAAATGCTATTGCTGTTTCTTTAAATACAATGTCTTCTGATTTGACTGCTTTTAAGATTTAGTCTTGCCAAAGAACAAAACTGTGGGCATCATGTTACCCAGCTTCAAAGTATATCACAGGATACCTGTAATCAAAATAGCATGGTACTGGTACAAGAACAGACACATAGACCAATGGAACAGGTTAGAGAACCTAGAAATAAGATTACACACCTACAACTATCTGATTTTTGACAAACTTGACAGAAGCAACGGGGAAAGCAGCATTCAATAAATGGTGTTGAGAACTGGCTACCCATATGCAGAAGATTGAAAGTGGATCCTTTCCTTACACCATATACAAAAATTAACTCAAATTTACAAGGAAAATAATCCATTAAAGTGTGGGCAAAGGACATAAAGAGACATGTTTCAAAAGAAGACATACATGTGGGCAACAATCAGATGAAACAAAGCTCAAAACCACTGATCATTAGAGAAATGCAAATCAAAGCCACAATCAGATACCATCTCACACCAGTCAGCATGGTTGTTATTAAAAGTTCAGAAAATCACAGATGCTGGTGAGGTTGTGGAGAAAATGAAATGCTTATACACTCTTGGTGGGAGTATAAATTAGCTCAATGGTTGTGGAAAACTGTGTAGCCATTCCTCAAAGGCCTTAAAGACAGAAATACCATTCAACCCAATAATCCCATTACTGGGTATATAACCAAAGGAATATAAATCACTCTATTATAAAGACATGTATGTTCATTACAGCACTATTTATGATAGCAAAGACATGGAATCAGCCTAAATGCCCATCAGTAGTAGAATGGTTAAAGAAAATGTGGTACATATACCATGGAATACTATGCAGCCATTACAGAGAACAAGATTATGCCCTTTTGCGTGGTCATTGATGGAGCTGGAAGCCATTATCCTCAGCAAACTACAGGAACGGAAAATCAAATACTGCATGTTCTCACTTATAAGTGGGAGCTGAATGATGAGAACACATGGACACATAGAGGGGAATAACACTAGGGCCTAATTGAGGGTGGAGGGTGGGAGGAAGGAGAGGATCAGGAAAAATAACAAATGGGTACTAGGCTTAATATCTGGGTGTTGAAATAATCTGTATGACAGACTCCCATGACACACATTTACCTATGTAACAATCCTGCACGTTTACCCCTAAACTGAGAATAAAAGTTGAAAAAAGAATTTAGTCTTGCCTTTAATTTTTAGCATCTTTACTACAGTATGCCTATATGTGGCCTTAAAAAAAAAATTATTGCTGGAGATTAGAAATCCTTGAATCTTTGCCCTTAATATTTTTCATTGAGTTTGGAAAATTCTTGACCATTTTTCTTCATATTTTGCTTTTGTTCTATTCTCCATTCCTTCTTTCTGCTACTGTACATGTATATCTACCCTCCCACCACCTCCCCTTTTTTTGAGACAGGGTCTCACTCTGTCACTCAGGCTGGAGTGCAATTGGTATGATCATAACTTACTGCATCCTTGAATTCCTAGGCTCAAGCAGTCTTCTTGCCTCAGTCTCCTGAGTAGCTGGGGACTATAGGTGTGCACCACTGTGCACAGCTTATTTGTTTTAGAAAACCTTTTTTGTAGAGATGACAGTCTTGCTTTGTTGCCCAGGCTGGTCTTGAACTCTGGTTTCAAGTATCCTCCCTTGGCAGCCTCCCGAAGTGTTCAGATAACAGGTGTGAGTCACCTTGCTCAGCCAGTTAGCCACTTTTAAAAAACAATGTCCCATTCATCTTTGTTTTTTGGGGGTAATACGTTGTGCATATTAATGAAAACGTTTTCTTTTTTTTAATTTTATTTTTTATATTATACTGTAAGCTCTGGGGTACATGTACAGATTATGCAGGACTGTTAACATAGGTGTACACATACCATGGAGGTTTGCTGCATCCATACCCTTGTCATCTATATTAGGTATTTCTTCTAAAGTTATCCCTCCCCAATCCTCCGACCAGCTGCTATCCCTCCCGTACCCCCCCACCCCTGCTATCCCTCCTCTACCCCCCCACCCCCCGCTATCCCTCCCCTAGCCATCCCAACCCCCAACAGGCCCAGTGTGTGATGTTCCCCTCCTTGTGTCCATGTGCTCTCATTGTTCAACACCCACTTATGAGTGAGAACATGTGGTATTTGGTTCTCTGTTCTTGTATCAGTTTACTGAGAATGATGGTTTCCAGTTTCATCCATGTCCCTGCAAAGGACATGAACTCATCCTTTTTATTGCTGCATAGTATTCCATGGTGTATATGTGCCACATTTTCTTTATCCAGTCTATCATTGATGGGCATTTGGGTTAATTCCAAGTCTTTGCTATTGTAAACAATGCCGCAGTGAACACATGTGTGCATCTGTCTTATAATAGAATGATTTGTAATCCTTTGAGTATATACCCAGTAATGGGATTGCTGGGTCCATTCATCTTCTGTATTCTTTTCTGTACTTTCTTTATTTCTGCGTTACCGTTTGACAGATACCACTTTTCTGTATTCTGAAAAAGATACCTTGTTTTCTTTTTATGCTCTAGTGAGTGTATTTTCTATGAAACTTTTCAAATTATTAGCTTCTTAAAAATATGCCCAATCTGCTGTTAATATTATGTTTAGCTGTTAATTTTATAAATTTGATTACTTTTTAAATATTCAAATTTCATGGTTAAATTCCATCTTTATTTTTATTTTGTCTTTTCCTATGTTTTCTTGAATAACTGTTATAGCCTTCTGTTTGTAATTTTAAATTGTATTCCCCTGTGGCTCCAAAATGGATAATTTGTGACTTTTTCTTCTTTGATCAGTCTTAACAGAATGTTAACTCTTTCTCTCCAAGAACCAACTTTTGATCTTTTTTCTGAAGTTTTATATATCTTTGTTTCCTATATTTACTTTTACTTCTGTGTATATTGATTTATTTAATGGGTGAAATTTCCAGAATCTGTCTTACTTTGTTTGTTTTCTTGTATACTGTCTCTTGGCATGTGTTACATTTTAGTTAAACGTCAGACATTGCGTTTGACAATTTTGTATTATAGGTTATCCGAATGATCATTTGCTATAGAGGATGGCTTAGCATCTCTTCTGTTAAGCAGATAGAGTGCGGTTAGATCACCTTAATCACAAAATTTTTGCATGCTTCAGATTCGTGTACATATACTTTATGATGTCTGCACAATGATGAAATTGCCTAAAGACACATTTCTTAGAATGTATCCCTGTCTTTAAGCAATGCATAGATTGTTAAGTTTTCTAATAGGCAATGTATATTTTCATACAGGGAAAAAAATACAACATATAAAGGTACTCTTTAATTAAAAAGATCTTTTTCTGCCACTGACTCTGTTTTCCAGTTAGACTTTTTAGGGTCAGTTGTTTACTACTTCTGTGTATATTGATTTATTTAATAGATGAAATTTCTAGAACCTGTCTTATCCCAGGCACTATTTTATTTTAGATGCTTAAGATAAATGAATAAACAGATTAAGATAACTGTTGCTCTGTAGGTTATATTTTGCTGGGAGGAGACATGTAATAAATATAAGTACGTAAATAAATAGTATAGAAGACAGTAAATGCTACTGCAAAAAGGAAAAAGTAATCAGGTAGGATAATAGGGCACTGGCAATACCAGAGAAGAAGTTGCCATTTTAAATAGGGTGGTCGAGATTAGGACTCACTGAGTGAGATTTTTATGCAAAGATTTGAAGATAAGTGTGTAGTAATACACACGGTGTGTTTGTGTACTTGTGAATATTTAAACTGCTTTACTCTTTTAAGTAGCCACAGTTTTCTGTTGGATGTACATAATTTATTTACTCTTATTTCTAGTGATTAGGTGAGTTTACCTAATCTTATGATACTGAAAACAGCCACAGTGACGATCCTTTCTTGTGTTATGTGAACACATACACATCTTGTATTTTGCCTGTTTTCACCCATGGTTTGTACTGTTATATCTCAGTCTTTGTATATTTCTTTGACTTTGGTTTTTGTTTTGGCTTTTAAGCAAAGATTATAATATATATCAGTATTTTATATATACACCTATAGTTTTTATACTATTTTAAAAAAATAATACTTTAACTTGTTTGACATTTAATTTGGCATGGTTTGGGATTCTAAGTTGATTACTTTCCAAGCATCGAACTGAATGTTGCAGCAATATTTGTTGAATATTTTTTGTGATATGCCTTCTATTATACATTAAATTTTTATATGTGATAAGATGCTTTTCTAGGTTTTATGTGTATGTGCTAGTTGAAAGCTTCTACTTGTTGGGTGACTTGAAGGCGCAGGGCTTTACCGGGAAAAAGAGGAAGGAGAGGTAATGTTTTAACTACAGGAAAGACTTCTGTTATTGGCTGGTGCTTGACTTCTGTCAAGCAGCTTGTTGCTTTTGAAGGTAATTTAGGTAATAATTGACTGCTTTGAGGTTCATTTCTTTTTTTCTTTTCTTTTTTTTTTTTTAAAATATGGAGTTTCCCTCTTGTTGCCCAGGCTGGAATGCAGTGGTGCAATAGTGGCTTCCCTCCACCTCCCGGGTTCAAGCAGATCTTCTGCCTCAGCCTCCTGAGTAGCTGGGATTACAGGCATATGCCACCATGCCCGGCTAATTTTGTATTTTCAGTGGAGATGGGGTTTGACCACGTTGGTCAGGCTGGTCTCGAACTGACGACCTCAGGTGATCTGCCCTCCTTGGCCTCCCAAAGTGCTGGGATTACAGGCATGAGCCACTGCGCCTGGCCTTTGAGGTTAATTTCTTTGTGAATAACTTTAAGTTATATGTAAGTTATGCCTAAATAATTTCCTAAATTGTGTTAAAGATGAGGATCATAGCAAACTATCAAGAAGAAAATAAGGAATATTAAAAAAGAATTCCTTAAATGCATGATTCATCTAAAGAAAAATTACTAATCAAGAGAGACTGGAATTTATCATCAAAATATTTGTAACCGAAGGAAAGATGCAAAGCTAGAAAGTTAAATTTGAAATATATCAATAGAATATAGAGTTGTATTAATACATTATTTAGAAATAACTTATTTCCAGAGTTTTTTTTTTATGACAGAATTGATCTTATTTACAAACAGTGGCCACCAAAAATTTACAACTAATGGAGGCTAAGTAGGCTTTGAATAAAGAAGTAGGAAGGAATTAAAATTTTGGTTACAGTATTGGTGATGATCTTGTCTTTCATGTAGGCACTGACAGACTTAGTTAAGATTGTTCAAGAAAGTGGTTGGAATGGCTTTCCTGCTATTGATAGTTTCTTCTTAGCCTTCAGTAGAGTTCCAGACCATGGGGTTTCCTGATGCCCTTTCAAGAGGTCTGTAAAGTCAAATAATTTTCATAATATTAATGCATTATTTACCATTTTCACTTTTTTGACACTTGCACTATGGTATAAAGCAAAAACTTCTGATGCCTTAGTATAAATTAATGTAGTAATTGCATTAATGTACCAAATAATTAATTATCAAGTAATTTATGCATCAAACTATACTAGTAATTACTGTATTCTTTGCTGCCACATAGCTGCAGGAAAAAAACCAGTTCCAGTTAAGAATGTCTTTGATAGAACAGTAAAAATTAATTTATTAAGCTGCAATCATTGAGTATATGTCCTTTTAGCATTTTGAGAGTTGAAAGAACACATCATGCTATATCTTGAAGTGCAGTGTCCTTAGAAAAAGTAGTTATGCAATTACTGAGTTGATAGCTGAACTAGCCACTTCTTTTATGGCACATTAGTTTTACTTTGAAAAAAACCTGACAAACTATGGTTATTTAGACTTCAGTACATGGCAGACATTTTCTTGAAAAAGAACTAAGTGAGCCTGTCACTTCAAGGAAACAAAAACTGGCAGTATTTGGTGCTTTCAGGCAATATTTAAATTTTCAAGCAAAAATTAGAATTTTGGAGTCCTTGTATTTGCAACTGTGACTTTGAGGGCTTCCCAAATACTTAATGAATTTTCGGATGAGACTGATGGTTGTCAGAAGTCTCTGAGACCACTCTGAGGTTCAGTGATTTGCTAGAAGGACTAACAGAACATGGCAAAACTGTTATACTCACAGTGATAGTTTATTATAGCAAAAGGTTGCAGTTTAAATTCAGCAATCAAAAGAGGTGCATAGGGCAGAGTCCAGCAGAGACTAGATGCGAGCTTCCAGTTGCTCTCTCCCAGGGGAGTCATAGGGACAGTGCTTAATCTTCCCAGCAACAGTATGTGACAACACATGTCAAATATTACCAACCAGGAGAACTCACCATAGTCTTGGTGTCCAGGGATTTTAAGGCCTAAGGTGCCCACATTGCTGACTTTAGTAACTCCATCTGTTTTGACTCCAGAGGTCAGACTGATATTACATGGACCAAGGCCCCTACCATAAATTACATTGTTAGTATAATCTGAATGATGTGGCTCCAGGTTTTCAGTAAACAAAGGATATTTTTATTAAGCAGGATATTTCAGTGACTTAGAGGTTAACTCCCAGGAGGTGGGCAAGGGCCAACCCTTTTCTTTGGAATATCGAGGGTGTGAACAACCTAGCCCTCCTGTGTTATTAATCCTTTACTGCATACTGGTGATATATAAGGAAGGAATGTACTGTTTTGATATTGTAATGAAATGTGTTAATATCTGGAAGATCTGCATAGCTCAGTGAAGTAATATATTTTTCAGATGACCACTGCATGATGCAACTCATGATAAGCATCAGTAAATGATAGACCAGTGGATTTTAATGGAATAGAGTACAGATGTTTATAGATGTGGTGAGATTATACATCTCATCTAACTTACAAGTAACTGTATTAAGTAATATTCTTCATATACTACGAACCAAAGCAATATAGAGCAACATATTGAATACAGAAACAGATAAGAAAAATCTGTCTTCTATTAAGTTAGACACTAAAAATTTGTACAAAAATGTAAGTTGGTGCTACTCTTCTCATACATTTTTTTGGAGAATATATTTTACATGAAAAATATGTTATCTGCATTAACAGTTACTCCATTATGTGTTATTTTTTAAGTTAATTTGTAAACATTTAAAATTTTCTCAGTTATAATTTCTAAAACAGTAAATACTGACAGCTATAACCTATAAAAACAGAAGTTCTTTAGGGGCCAGTAATTTTTTAAACCTGTAATGGGGCCTAGAGACCTTTTCACTGGGTCTCCTGTGTCTGGTCTAGAGGTTATCAAAGGATGCGATGAACAACTAAACTAAGGGAAATATAGCTTGCAACTGGAATCTCAGGGGTATCTGGAACCAGGGATTTGAATGCTACCATGAATCTTCATTTCCATCTCTTCATCTGTTTGTCTCTTTCAGCCTCATTCTTTCTTATTAAACACAGGCTCTTCACAATATTGGAAAATCTAGCAAACAAATAAACAAGAACTCTTTCTTTGACCTTGCATCATAAATCTTTTGTTATCAGAGAAAAATGATTTGTTAGTGTGAGCGTGAAAAAAAATATTTGAAAAGCTTGGTTCAGGGTGCTTATCATGGAATGATCAACTATGAGTAGGCCAGATTATTTTGAAGGAAAATGATAGTTTCCTTGTTGGAATTGAGGGAGAAGGCGTTCCCACAGAGAGGCTCTAAGTGTTTTCTGTGAATGGGTGCGTGCTGAACAGGCATTTTACAAATCATCTTTGAGTGTCAACAAGTTTATAGATGGCAGATATTATGGGAGTTCAGATTAGAGAAAGTTAGGGTGTTTAAGTGGGGAAACTCACATTTCTATCTCAGTTTTAGATGTGATCAAATGACATTTTATACTGGGTGATTTTAGGTTTAAAACATCACTTTGGGCACAGGTGGTCTTTAGCTGATATCTTTCAGGTGGTTGAATTTTGGCTCTCCCTGAAGGCACAGGTATTTCTTGAAGAGAAGAGTGATAGATAAACTACCACCGTGGGGGAGGACAGTGCAGCTGAGAAATAGCTTGAATGGGAGAGTGAAAGTCATTCTCCAGTTTGGCTAGATAAGTAGACTCCAGTAAGGGATTATGACTTTAGAATTTCCGCGTAGGCAGGGCTTTTGACAGATTTGTTTTCCTCATCTCCCACCTGCCATTGCCTACTGTGTTCAAGGCATTATGCCATGTGCTAGACTAGAGAATTGTGACGATGACTTAAATGTCCCCAGTATCCACAGGCACTTTTAAATTTAGTGGAGAAAACATATGAAAATGAATGACTGTATTACAGATAAGATAAAATGCCAAAAAAATAGTGTAACAAATCAGCCGACAGCATGATAGAAGATTAATTATGACCAAGGGATCAAGGAGATGGCACCTAAGCTAGACACTGAAGAATGAGATAGATTTCTGTAGGTAAAGGGATGGCAGTAAGAACATTTCAAATTAAAGGAATAGTACGATCAAAGGTATAAGGGTCTGAAAGTGCATGTTTGATTTGTTTAAGAAATGGCAGGTAGTCCAGTGGAGACTGGCCAAGTCATAAAGATTACTGAATGCTGTGCCAGTAGTTTAGATTTAATTCTATAATTAATGGGACCTTTTCAGTTTTGATTTGTGTTTCGGGCATAGTTGTTTCTGGAGATGATAATATAGATATATAATAGTACATCTATAACATGTAATATTATAGATATACAATAAGAAGACCAGTAAAATTGAAAGATCTGTTGCAGGAATAGAGAACATAATGAGCAGGAAAGGAAATGACAGGATGGAAGAAGAGAGCAGTAAGAAGGTGTAATTGTTGAGGCTTTTTGACTGATTGGATATGAGGGAAACAGGGTAGAGAAACAGGTCAGAGATACTCATGAGAAGTTTTTATTAGTTTGAATTGTATTTAATTTTTTGGTCTTTAAAAAAACCAGCAATAGATGGTTCAGCTCATAGCTTGAGTATCTGGATTGATGTTAATGATAAGTAAAGATGAGAGACAGGAGAGGGAGAAGAGGTAAAGAGAGAGGCTGTAGGAGGAATGATGATGGTTGTTTTTAAAAAGAAGTGTTTAGTTTTAGTTGTGATATCCAGATTGAAAGATCCAGTAGATGGTGGAAATGCAATTCTGTCTTTAAGGGTAATGGGAGAGTTAGGAATTATTTACATTGTTAAATACTCTTTATTGTGACACTGGATGAGTATGACAGATATGGGAGCTAGATTATATAAGTGACACTCCCATCTTTAAGTTTGTTTCAGAGATCCTAAATAAAACCTTTTTGAATATTACATCCTTTTGAGGGCATTATATTTGGGAGCTAGGCAGAATGTGGTTTCCAAATTATGTAAAGCATAAAGAGCTTTATATTAAAGTGGATATATTATTCTGATTGTCATATTCACTGTATTCATAAAGAAGTACAGAATTACATCACAGCTTCTATTAATGGCTAGCAGGCAAAAACTTGTATCTTAGTCCATTATCGGTTACTGCAGCAGAATATCTGAAACTGGTAATGTATTTTTAAAAACTATTTCTTACAGTTTTGGATGCTGGGAAGTCCAAGACTGGGGGGTTGGCATCTAGTGGGGGCCTTCTAGCTAGCTACATCATAACATAGTGGAGGGAGTCACATGGTGAGAGGGCGGGAGGATGCCACCTCAGGTTTCTCCTTCCCTACTTACAAAACCCACCAATCCCATCATGGCCCACTCCCAACCCATGACCTTATTTAATTCTGATTACCTCACAAAGACCCTGCCACCAAATACCATCATTGTATGAATTTGGGGATTAAGTTTCTAACACAGGAAATTTGGGGGCACATTCAAATCATATCAACTTCCTTTTTAAAAAATTTTGTGTTTTTAAGGAAGTGTGCTATCTTTTGGGTTTTTTAGAGAACCTCTCAACCTAGAGTAAATACAGAATACTATTTAATAATTTAATGTTAGAATGTTTAATATGGGAAAGAGTTGAACAACTGCTGTCAAGATTATTTTATGTACTATTAGATAAGTAGCATCTTGAGAATAATAGTCTGCTTCCATTATTTTTGCATGTTAGTGATCAAGCAAATTAAACACTTCCTAGGAATTATGGTTGTCTTACCTCAAAAACAACATTGATATAAAGTACACTGCGGGTAAAAAATGTCTAATTTTAAAAAATGCATATATAGGCTGATCCTTTTTTTAAAATTATTGAAAGTCGTTTGGAATTGCAATAAAATTTTTTCTATGGTTTCTTCAATAATTTGTAATTAAGTTTATCTGTAATTTCATCAAAATTTTAATAAAGTTTATTTGTAATTTCATCGAAAGTTTAAAAAATTTTAAGATTTCATCAAAATCTTAAAAATATCAGTGTATAATGTATTGGTATATGGATCCATATACCAATACATTATACACTGATATTTTTTTAAATTTTGATGAAATTAAAAAATTTTTAAAATAGTGTTAATATCTGTATACCAAGTAGTACATTATAAACTGATATTTTTGAATAATTTTCAGAACTATTAATGTTTAAGTTTTTTTTGCTGGAATGCCCTGAGACCAGATCTGTTTGTTTGAAAAGACAAATTGCTAGTATAAATTTAAAGCAAATATGATGAATGATTAATTTGTGCCTTGGCTTCTGTTATCTGTAACAGATGTGCCCTCTAAGATGTTCTGGCTGTGGTACCTGGAAGATAATTCCTTCTTTGCATGGTTACTATAGTTATCTTATTAAGGGCCAGTTGGTTTTAGAATGTACTTTAAGAAATGTGAAAAGGCTGGGTGCAGTGGCTCACGCCTGTAATCCCAGCACTTTGGGAGGCCAAGGCAGGCGGATCATGAGGTTAAGATATCGAGACCAGTCTGACCAACATGGTGAAACCCCATCTCTACTAAAAGTACAAAAATTAGCTGGTGTGGTGGCGTGCACCTGTAGTCCCAGCTACTCAGGAGGCTAAGGCAGGAGAATCGCTTGAACCTGGGAGGTGGAGGTTGCAGTGAGCCTAGATGGTGCCACTGCAGTCTAGCCAGCAACAGAGTGAGACTTCAACTCAAAAAAAAAAAATTAGCCTTTTAGAAGACAGTAATAGATATCTTATTCCGATTCTCAGGTAATCAGTGGATAAACAGTTAAATTGATAATAAAAATACTTCAAAACCAAAGGCTCATTCTTCATTTTTCTCATCCCTAAATTTTCTACCTCTCTCTCTCAAATTTCATGGCGTTTTATTTTATGTGTCAGGATTGCCACTATCTAAACATCTTTCTTTGAGATTTCTAGACCTGTCCCACAGAGACTAAGAATTGAGAACATGGAGAGTGGGAGTAAGGAAGTTGCATGGTCCTTCCTGTATCTGTTTTTAATACCTTGTGCCTCAGCACCCCTGTTTTGGGGAACTTCCTACATGTAAACTGTCAAAGCCTCTCACAGTTATAGATACAAAGCTATTTTCTGGTAACCTGTGGTGTCACTGATTTCTTCTCCATGTGAGAAAAGGAGCTTTGAAATTAAAGAAGCTGAGTTTATGGGAAAAGTCACATGAGTGTGCTACTTGGATACCACTTAAAAAAAATTTTTGTTTTTGAGACAGATGCTAGTTCTGTTGCCTAGGCCAGAGTGCAGCGGCACAATCTCAGCTTACTGCAACCTCCACCTCCCAGGTTCAAGCAATTCTCATGCCTCAGACTCCCAAGTAGCTGGGATTACAGGTGTGTGCCACTACATCTGGATAATTTTTGTATTTTTAGTAGTCAGGGTTTCACCATGTTGGCCAGGCTGGTCTTGAACTCCTGGTCTCATGTGATCAGCCTGCCTTGACCTCCCAAAGTGCTGGGATTGCAGGTGTGAACCACTGTGCCTGGCAGATACCGCAGATTTGTGCTAACTTCATCTGTGCTTTTTATTACACGGTGCTCTTACTGCAGTCCTTTTGTTCATGCATTCCAGACTTTTAATATATTTCCCCTTAGCTGCCGCCTTTGGCATTTTTACCACACTGCTTAAGGCCTATCTTCTTCCTCATTAGATGGCCTTGATTACTACTTTATAGAGAGAATAAAAATTACATATTTTCAAGTTCACTCATCACTTTGCTTATTTGTGACCTTAAGGAATTAGACTAGATATCTGAAAGCCTTTTCCATCCCAGATGTTTCATCTTAAAATAATTTTCTCTACTTTTTACTGTGAGGCAACTGTGTATTTATTCTTTTACCATTCCACAATTGTAGATATTGTGTTTTCACCTATCTTCTTCTGTCTCTTCTGTTTTTTAAGGAAAAGATGACCTTCTTCCCTAGTAAGACTGTTTTTCTCATGCTCTTTTTCCTTTTCAGACAGAGTCTTGCTCTGTCACCTAGGCTGGAGTAAAGTGGCATGATCTCAGCTCACTGCGACCTCTGCCACCTGGGTTCAAGTAATTCTCATGCCTCAGCCTCCTGAGTAGCTGGGATTACAGGTGCACACCACCACACCCGGCTAATTTTTGTATATTTTGTAGAGACAGGGTTTCGCCATGTTGTCCAGGGTGGTCTTGAAGTCCTGAGCTCAGTCTGCCTGCCTCAGTCTTTCAAAGTTCTAGTATTATAGGCTTGAGCCACTGTGCCCGGCTGTTTTTCTCATTTATTTTAGAGCATTGCTTTGTCAAATATCCCCCCTTTATAATAGATAGTTGTAATGAAACAGTTTTCAAAAGGATGTTTAGAGTAATGTTACTACCATTAGATTAAGAGTAATGATATAAGGTTGAGATTCATTCCTGGGCTAATATGTTTTCTTGGCATTTTGAAGGGTGCTTTCATATATAGAAATCCAGAGAACAGTTCTGCCTGAGCTTTTTATTATAACCCCCACAAACATTTGTGGACTTCTACTGTATGCAAAGCACTGTACTAAGAATGCTATAAGGGATATAAAAATCAGCAAAATTTGGCCTGTTAGAGGAGGAGTTTATGGCCTAGAATAGGGAACATGGAAAAAAGTACAATGAGATAGAGGAAGATTGATGTCTAAATGCAGAGGAGTTTAAAGGAGGCTGTATTAGTTTGTCTTCACCCTAATCTAAATAACTACCTGCGACTGGGTAGTTTATAAAGAAATGATGTTTAGTTGATTCACTTCTGCAGGCTGTACAGGAAGCTTGGCTGGGGAGGCCTCAGGAATCTTACAGTTATGGCAGAAGGCAAAGGGGAAGCAAGTACATCTTCACATGGTGACAGGAGAGACAGCATGTGAAGGGGAATGTGCCACACATTTTTAAACCATCAGATCTCGTGAGAACTCACTATCATGAGAGCAGCAAGGGGAAATTTGCTCCCATGAACCAATCACCTCCTACAGGACCCCCTCCCCAACACAGGGAATTATACAATTCAACCTGAGATTTGGGTGGGGACACAGAGCCACATCATGTCATTCACCCCAGCCTCTCCCAAATCTCATATTATTCTCACATGTCAAGACACAGTCATTCCCTCCCAACAGTCCCCCAAAGTCTTAACTCATTCCAGCATTAACTCAAAAGTCCAGAGTCTCATCTGAGACAAGGCAAGTCCCTTCTACTTATGAGCATGTAAAATTAAAAACAAGTTAGTTTCTTCAAAGGTACAATGAAAGTATAGGCATTGGGTAAATGCTGCTGTTCCAAATGGGAGAAATAGCCAAAACAAAGGGGCTATAGGCCCCATGCAAGTCTGAAACCCAGCCAGAAAGTAATGAAATCTTAAAACTCCAAAACAATCTCCTTTTATTCCTTGTCTCACATCCAGGACATGCTGATGCAAGGGGTTGCCTCCTAAGGCCTACAGCAACTCTGCCCCATGGCTCTGCAGGATACAGCCCCCACAGCTGCTTTCACAGGCTGGCATCGAGTGCCTGTGACTTTTGCAGGCACACGTGCAAGCTGTCAGTGGATCTACCCTTCTGGGGTATAGAGGATGATAGCCCTCTTCTCACAGCTCCATTAGGCAGTGCCCTTATGGGGACCCTCTATGGGGGCTCCAATCCCACATTTTTCCCCTCTGCACTTCCCTAGTAGAGGTTCTACATGAATGCTCTGCCCCCACAGCAGACTTTTGCCTAGACATCCAGGCATTTCCATATATCCTCTGAAATCAAGGTGGAGGCTCCCAAACCTCAACTCTTGCCTTCTGTGTACTCACAGACCCAACACCACGTGGAATCCACCAAGGCTTGTAGCTAGCACCCTCTGAAGCCATGTCCCGAGTTGTATATTGGCCCCTTTTAGCCACAGCCACAGCTGGAGCTGGAGCTGGAGCGGCTGGGGGACAGGGCACCAAGTCCCAAGGCTGCACTTAGTAGTGGGGCCCTGGTACTGGTCCATGAAACCATTTTTCCCTCTTAGACCTCCAGGCCTGTACTGGAGGGGCTGCCATGAAGATCTCTGATATGACCCGGGAGACATTTTCCCCACTGTCTTGCCTATTTGCATTGGCTTCTTGTCACTTACGTAAATTTCTGCAGCTGGTTTGAATTTCTCCCCAGAAAATGGGTTTGTCTTTTCTATCACATGGTCAACCTGCAAAATTTCCAAATTTATATGTTCTGCTTCCCTTTTAAATATAAGTTCCAATTTCACACCATCTCTTTCTTCATGCATATGAGCATACACTTTTAGAAAAAAACCAGGTCACATCTTGAATGCTTTCCTGCTTAGAAATTGCTTCTGCCGGATACCCTAAGTCGTCTCTCTCAAGTTCAAAATTACACACATCTCTAGGGCAGGGGCACAAAGCTGCCAGTCTCTGTTAAAGCATAGCAAGAGTGACCTTTACTCCAGTTCCCAATAAGTTCCTCATCTCCATCTGAGACCACATCAGCCTGGATTTCACTACCAATATCACTATCAGCATTTTGGTTACAACTATTCAGCAAGTCTCTAGGAAGTTCAAAACTTTCCCGCATGTTCTTATCTTCTGATGCCTCCAAACTGTTCCAGCTTCTGCCTATTACCCAGTTCCAAAGTTGCTTCCACATTTTGAGGTATCTTTATACCAGTGCCACACTTCTCTGGTACTGGTTTTTTGTATTACCCTATTCTCACACTGCTACAAAGAACTATCCGATTGGGTAATTTATGAAGAAAAGAGGTTTAGTTGACTCACAGTTCTTTAGGCTATACAGGAGGCATGACTGGAGAGGCCTCAGAAAACTTACAATCATGGCAGAAGGCAACAGGGAAGCAATAACATCTTCACATGGTAACAGGAGAGAGAGTGGGAAGGGGGAAGTGCCGCACACTTTTAAGCCATCAGATCTTGTGGGAATTTACTATCACAAGAATAGCAAGGGGAAATTTGCCTCTGTGATTCAGTCGCTTCCCACCAGGTCCTCCCCCAACACTGGGAGTAACAGTTCAACATGAGATTGGGTGAGGATACAGAGCCAAACCATATCAGAGGGAGGTCGTGTATTCAGTTAAAGTGGATTAAAAATGGCTTTATGCAAGTATACTTTTCCTTGGAACTCAACATATAATAGTGTTTTGAAAGGAGAAATTGAATGATGAATGTATTGTGAGAAGACATGGTGAAACAAGGTAGTATTTGTGGAGTTACATGTAGTCTGATTTGGCTGGAAGGGAGGCTGGAGCCTCTCATCGTGGCCTTTCAATGCCATGGTGAATAATTTGTGCTTTATTTGTTATTGAATTGCCATTTGCAGACTTATGAGCTATTAGGGTGAAATGATTAAGCCTGTGGTTTAGGAAGAAAGAACTGTTAGGGAGATGAATCTTTCCCTAGTTGTAGGAAGGGTTGGAGCAGTATGATATGAAGAGGGTGGTAATGAATACAGGAATGGAAAACTGGAGAATAATTTCAGTGATAATGGAGGTGTGGTGTGCAAGTTGGCAGTAGCTTTATGGCTGGGAAGATAAGAAGTGTTTAGGAAAAACTCAAATTGTTTTTCCTGTGCGTTACACACCATAATCAACAGAGAAGTCGTCTGTGTCTAAATACAGGGTATTTCTCCCTGGCAAATAAGCAATCAGTTTTACAGTGAACATCAGCTGGTTGGCCTCCAGTTCATTTCTAGCACTATCCAGAGATAGTGTCCGATCCCAACGGCTGAGTGCCCAGTCTTGGTGGCCCACTCTTGGGGACTGGGCCCTCCTTCCCACTGATTGTAAGTCTATATCTCTAGAACTTCTACCAGATGCCTTCAAGTTGGGGTTCCTACAACCCCAACCCCCTCTTTGGGTTCGATTAATTTACTAGAGCTTCTCACAGAACTCAGGGAAACACATTTACTGGTTTATTATGAAAAAGATCTGTTAAAGGATACAAGTAAACAGCCAGATGGCAAGGTCTGGATGCCATAGGGCAAGGTCCGGAAGGGTCCCAAATGCAGGAGGGTCCCAAATGCTTCTGTGTCCGTGAAGCTAGGTGTGTCACCGTCTCAGCAAATGGGTGAGTTCTTGTTCACCTTTCTGTTCACCTTCACTTATTCAGCTGTGAAGCCAGTCCTTTAGTTTTTTTACAGAATTTTTATGACATCAGCACTTTCCCCAATAGGAAGGTCCCCACAGGATACTCTCTGAAGTGAGAGCCTTAAACCCACTATTGGAAAAGTGGAGGAAAATTAGAGTCCTGCCTTGGTGCAGGTGAAAGAAGGGCAGGAGAAGGTTGTTTTCTGAGGCCTAACACACTGAACGTTATAATAAAAGACTGTAACAAGGGTGATGTGGTTTGAATGTGTGTTCCCTCCAAATCTTATATTTAATGAGAACTCCAGTGTTGGAAGTGGGGCCTGGTGGGAGGTATTTGGATCATGGAGGTGGATTCCTCATGAATGGTTTACTGCCCTTCCTGTGGTAATGAGTTCAGGTGAGAGCTGGCTGTTTAAATATGCGGTGCCCAACCCCTACTCCATGGATTAGTACTTGTCTATGGCCTGTTAGGAACTGGGTCACACAGCAGGAGGTGAGCCGCACGCAGGCAGGCAAGTGAGCATTACTGCCTGAGCTCCACCTTCTGTTAGGAGCAGCATTAGATTCTCAAAAGAGTGCAAAACCTATTTTGAACTCCTCATGTAAGAGTAGGTTGTGCAATCCTTATGAGAATTGAATGCCTGATGATCTGAGGTGAAACAGTTTCATCCTGAAATCATCTCTGCTGATCCCTCTCTGTGGAAAAATTGTCTTCCACTAAATCAGTCCCTGGTGCCAGAGGTTGGGGACCACTCGTTTAAAGGAGCCTGGCTCCTCCTCTCTTTTCTTATTCTCTTTGGTTATGTGATGTGCTAGCTCTCCCTTTGCCTTCTGCCATGAGTAAAAGCTTCCTGAGGCCTCACTAAATGCAGATTCCAGCACCATGCTTCCTCTATAGTCCTGTAGAATCACGAGCCAAAATAAACCACTTTTCTTTATAAATTACCCAGTTTCATGTATTCCTTTATAGCAATGCAAAGAGACTAAGACAAAGGGCTATGGGAGTTATAAGCCAGGAACTGTGGATCAAAACCTATTTTTTAAAATACAGATGCTAAACACAAACACCTAAATAAAGTAACACTGCAAGAAGGAATCAAAGTTGCTTTTGAAGTTTCAGGTCTGGACACTAGGAAGGATGTTGGTGTCGTTAATAAAGAGGAGTGAGTGAGTGAGAGTTTGTGTGTGTGTGTGTGTGTGTGTGTGTGTGTGTGTGTGTGTGTAGAGGTGTTTGCTAATTTTGAAAGATTTTGATATGTTCACCTTAAGATGAAGATTCTTGGGAGGGCTTTGTTAATTTAAGCCTAGACTTTAGGAAGGAAGTTAGATTTAGAGAGGGAAATTTGGCGATCACTCTCAATAGAGGTTATAGTTTGAGCCGACTGATAACTGATGTTTCCATGAGTACGAATAAATACAGAAATGTAAAATCCTGAGGAAAAGTGTGTAGAAAATGCCTTCGTTTTAGGATGACCTTTGAGTAAATTGTGTAACATTTCACCCTTGTTTTTTTTTTTTAAAGTTACATAGGAGGAACACCTTGAGAAAGCACAAAGGGAGAAACCTAATGCCTAAAACATTACCTAACACATAATAGGAGCTTAACAAAAATCTTTGTTGAATGAAAAATTGTAACTTACTTAGGATGTAAGCGTACATGCAGGAGAATAATGGACATATTGTGGAGAACTTTTGAGGGACAGAGTGGATAATGCCCGTTCCCCTGCCTTGTGCTCATAGGGTTATTGCTGAGACTGGATGAAAGGACAGATCTGAGAGTATTTTGAACTTTTAAAATGTTCTTTGAGGCATATTTTGGTTTGGGGAACTGAAAGAAATTTCATAAGGTTATATGTCTGTATTCAGCAAGTAAGTTAACATGTCTATATATAAGCTTATATTCTTTACTTTTGTTTGGTGGGAATTAGATTTGTAAAGTATATTGTAAAGAATGTTTAAGGTATTCTTATGGTCACATATCTTTTGATATGTCACTTTTTTTTTTTTTTTTTTTGCCTGTTTTTTTTCCATTTGCTTGTAACATTTTTCTCACCTTCCTTCTCAGTCCCTCACTTTTTCCAAATCAGCTGCCATTCATCTTTTAGGTTTCAGTTTAGCCATTAGTTCTTTCAGGAAATTTATACTAAAATTCTAAGACTAAAACAGGTATTTTTTTTTTGTGTCCCTGTGTATCTCAGTACTTACCATACCAGATTACAGTTGCTTGATTTGTCTGTCTTCTCCCCTAGATCCTAAACCTTCATGTCATAGTGTTCTGTGGTGTTTACTTTTATATTTCTACCATGTAGCACAATGCTTGGCACATAGTTTGTTGGAGATGAACTAAATAAGAGACAATGTTAGACTAAAGTTTACTTTTAACCTTGGGATATAGTGATTTCTTGTCTTCATGTTCAGAGTGGTATGCTATTGTAATTGTTGAGGATCTAAGAAAAACCCAACTATAACAATTGAGATTGTTTTGAGAATTTAAAGTACACAGATACAAGAGATGGAAATGTGCTGTAGGAACTGATATTAGCTGCCTGCTGGTAGGTATTGTGCTAGCCTTCCCTCCCTTTTCCTCCTCTCTTTTCAACATTTGATTAGCGCATAACATTTCTTGGAGAGGTGTGTGGCTTTGCTTCTCTTTGTTATCTGTTCACTAGGGTGATGGGAGTTAAAGGTAGTAAAAACTACACAGTCATGGTTGATTGCATTTCAGTGTAAACTTTTGTATTCTCACCTTTGGTATATTAGTCTTTTAGTTAATTTTGGATGGACAGAATGTATGATAGTGCTGTTTCTTTAGAAATACTCTCAAAACTAAAACCTCTTTTGGAGTCTATAAATACGTTACCTGTTGAAAAGGAAACAACATTTCTACCTTTACTTTAAACTAACTTGATTTGAGATAAATACATACACGCATGCATGTGCACACACACATATGTAGACACGCTAGATATCTGGGTCTATACAAATATACCTAAGAATAGCTAATATAAACATGCCCTCTTCCTCCCTTTCCCAAGTTGAAGTGGTGCATAGTTGGTCTAAGGAGTACTACACCTGTTTTGCTTAGCCCAGTGGTTGTTCAAATGAATTTACCAGTGATCCAATGTTAGTCTCTCTCATAGTGATTTGAAAGAAGGCCAAGTAAAGTCACTTAGTATGCAGTGAATTTTCTTTACTTCCCTCGTCACTTTAAGAAAGTAGTTGCTTTTATTTTTTAACCTTTAGCTCAGACTATATTAGTCCATTCTCATGATGCTAAAAAGACAAATCTGAGATGGGGTCATTTATAAAGGAAAGAGGTTTAATTGATTCACATTATAAAGGAAAGAGGTTTAATTAAAAGAGTTCTGCAGGACTGGGAAGGGTTCAGGAAGCCTAAAATCATGGCAAAAGGGGAAGCAAACATGCCCTTCTTTCACATGGTGTCATCAAGGAGAAGCACTGAGGAAAAGGGGGAAAAGCCCCTTATAAAACCCTCAGATCTCATGAGAACTCACTCACTTTCACAAGAACAGCAGCATGGGGGTAACTGCCTCTATAATTCAGTTACCTCCCACCAGATCCCTCCCACAACATGTGGGGATTATGGGAACCAGAATTCAAGATGAGATTTGGGTAGGGACACAGCCAAACCATATCACAGACAGTAAGAATTGTATTTGTTACAAATAAATATGGGAACTTTAGACGATTTTTATGTTTTAGCAAATTCATACCAACCTGAAATCACCAATTTAGTTTTAGAAGACACAAGCAGGTGTAAGAAAGTCAGATTAGCATTTTGAGACTTAGAGAATAACTTCAGAAGTTTGTAATATGATCAGGCACACAGAGTCCCAAGTGATTGAGATGACAAAATATTTTTCGGCAATTGGATTTCTGTACGTATGTTTCTCTGTAACAACTTTGGTGCCTGTCGGTGATATAACCAAAAGGAAGAACACAGTGGAAACTAAAAGTGATCTGCTGGTAACTTCAATTTAGTTTTCTTTTTCTAAAAGGAAGTCTGTTTATGTTAGCACTGTTTTAATGGTTTTCTTTTGTGTAGTAGACAGTTTTCATTTGGGATTATAAAGTTAGTTGTAAATAATTGTACAGTTTCAATGAAATGCCTGTCTATTCACAGTAGGATATTTTTTCATGGCACAGATTTCCGTATTTTTCTCTGATCAAGTGAAACAGACTAAAAAACACAAAGACTCCTCTAAGGCTCCTCAAAGGTGTTCAGCAATATGCAGCATATTTTTTCCCCCTAGAGACCGGGTCTCGCTCTGTTGCCCAGTCTGGAGTACAGTGGCACGATCTCGGCTCACTGCAGCCTTGACTTCCTGGGCTCAAGCCATCCTCCCATCTTAGCATCTCGAGTAGCTGGGACCATAGGCATGTGCCACCATGCCTGGCTAATTTTGGTATTTTTTGTGGAGGCGGGATTTTGCCATGTTGCCCAGGCTGGTCATGAACTCGTGGGTTCAAGCAGTCCCTGCCCCAGCCTCCCAAAGTGCTGGAATATAAAGGCGTGAGCCACCGTGCCTAGCCACAGCACACATTTATAAAAAATGTTAATGTAATTCCAAATTTAAAATAGAGTGATTTCTGTAACTTTTTTTTGTTCACTTATTTAACATGTGATTTTATCTTAGATGTTTGATACTGTATATAAATTGATTTGTAGTTCTAAAAAAAAATGAAATCAAGGGGTTCCATATCTGCCTGTAAGATTTCTCAACAAAAATTTACAAAGCTAGCTATGAAGACATGTATGTACTTCTTGAATTTCCTGCTGCTGTTCCTTTTCCCATCTTCCATAGACAGGCAAAGAAGAAGAGACAGGGAAATTTACTTTTAAAATAGGAGAACATTAAATGCTTTATTATTAACGTGTTATATTAAGCAGTTTTAAGTCACAGTATCTCAAATACATACTGTCCTTTATACTGTAACACAACCTCCAAAATATATGCACATTGGGAAAAGAATGGGGGCTCTTTGAGAGTTTCCTTCTAGAGTTGCCAGGTGAAATGTAAGAATTTCTAGTTAATTAATACTATGGCATCTGCAGCCCGCATTGACCTGTATAATCTATAATGTTCAATAAGAGTTTCGAGAAAATTTCCTCCTAAAATTAATGCCTTAGTAGAAAAAGAATGATTAGGTTCTCCTTTTCTCTTCCCCAAATTGGATGGAAAGTAAACAAGACTGGAATATAGGTAATTGAGACTAAGATCATTCACAGATTGATCACCCATTATGCAACAGTCATAAAATTGGATCATTTTCTTGAAGAAGTCCTATAGCCTTTGAGTATCCTCTACTCCTCTGTGATCGTTTGATAATAATCAAGCTAATATTTACTGAGTTCTTGCTATCTATTAGGTACTCTTCTAAGCAAATTTATACATGTTAGCTCATTTAATAATATTAAGCCAACATTCTGTGAGATAGACGCTATTGTCTTCCTTTTATAGATGAGGAAACTGAGGCTCAGAGATAAAGTAATCTGCCTACATTTGCACAGCTAGGTTGTAGAGCTGGGATTCAAAAACAGTGACTCTAGAGACTTTTCTCTTAACCATTCTACTGTAAAGCCTATGTAGTATTTTTCATTTTTGTATTTTTCTTTATAGAAATTTAGGACAAGTACTTAATTTTATTCTGAGGTTAAGATCGAAATTAATTTTCCTAACCTACAAGTGATGGTAACGACATACAGAATGTAAACACTTGGCCATAACTGGGTATGTTTAGGGTGGCATCACCATAGATTGGAGGTTTCTTGGGTTTCTGGTAAGTCTTGGTCTTCTGTTAGTATGCTTTGTCTCTTTTGAACAAGCTCAGGGAGTGTCAGCATAACCATCCTTCTTCGAGTTCTATCAGCCTAAACTGTTTTCACATATCAGAATTTCTGGCTGGGCCAGAGGTTTGTTACGGTTGAAATGGTTTAACATTTTTTAAGGATCAAATCAACTACATAAATGTTTACAAGCTGATAGCTGGATAATTTAATTGTAGTTTATAGTCATAATCAAGGATTGACATGTTTTGCTCTGTGTGTTTGAAGCTTATGAACTTTTGACATGAAAAGAAATTACTATCGTGTTGGAAACAGTTACTTATTTAGATTAATGTCTTTCTCCAGAACTGACCTACCCATTTTAATGCTCAGATCTTAGGGAAAGTACATAGATGTAAAAAACTGACTCGGTGTCATAGATTACACCTGTAATCCCAGCACTTTGGAAGGCTGATGTGGGCACATCACTTGAGTCAAGGAATTTGAGACCAGCCTGGGCAACATGGCAAAACCCTGTTCTCTACAAAAAATAAAAAAAAAACAATTAGCTGGGCATGGTAGCATGTGTCTGCAGTCTCAGCTACTTGGGAGGCTGTGGTGGGAGAATGGCTTCTGCCCGGAAAGTAGAAGTTGCAGTGAGCTGAGATCATACCAGTGCACTCCAGCCTGGGCAACAGAGTGAGACCCCCATCTTAAAAATGCAAAACAAAAACAACTAGAAACCACAAATAAACATGTATCAATTAAAATCCTAAGTCAGATATCTATTATAAAGTAGTAATTTTGTAATGCCTCGTAGACCTCTGTGTATCATTTCATGGTGAATTCAAAAGATGAAGGAGATTAAATAAAACCTTTTCATCTTGATATTACCTAAGACAAAACAGAAATTTTACAAATAGCAAGTATACAAAAATAGAGATTTGCTTAAAATTGTCCTTAATTTTATCTTTGTTGGATATATAAATCTGTTCTCTGGGATAGTTCCACTGCTTTAAGTAATGGGGGATGTACTAGTTTCATATTCTAAGGATATCCTAAGGATATCCCATATATTTTTATACTAAACCTTATAGCCTGAAATTTCAAAATTTTATTTTCTTATGTAGTTAAATTATAGTTCTTCAGAGGACCTTTATGATCTCCAGTGTAAACTTTTCATTTCAGATTTAAAAAGTCCCTGAGTTCTTGAAAGTTAAATTTAATTGTCATTTGTCTCAAAGATAATGGCTACACTAAGATTATGATTTTAGAGGAATGCAATATTGATTGTTCTAATACTGACAGTTTATAATTATGTTTTATAAATAAGTTTTTATTATTTTTAGTCTTATGCATAGGGCTCTAAATACATAGGTTGGTTTTAGAAGAAAACTAAAAGTAATTCTTTCAAGAAGTTTTAAGTTTCTATGTGTTTTATTTTTATTTTTATTTCTAGAAACAGTCTCACTCTGTCACCAGGCTGGAGTACAGTGGCGCTATCTCAGCTCACTGCAACCTCCGCCTCCCAGGTTCAAGCGATTCTCCTGCCTCAGCCTCCTGTGTACCTGGCATTATAGGCTTGTGCCACCACTCCCAGCTAATTTTTGTATTTTTAGTAGAGATGGGGTTTCACCAGGTTGCATAGAATGGTCTCAATCTCTTGACCTTGTGATCTGCCCGCCTCAGCCTCCCAAAGTGCTGGGATTACAGGCATGAGTCACTGTGCCCGGCCATTTTGTTTTATTTCTAAAAATTAAGGAGTCAAGAATAACGAGCTTTTATTACAACAGTCTTACAAAAGTAGTCATAGTAGCATACTGTGTTTATCACTGGCTCATATATAATATTATACATACTACATTATTATACGATTACAAATAAACTTTGATAAAGCTGAAATACTGTATTATGTTACATAATTGAATATATCAATGTAATATGAATGTTTATTGTATTCCTCTGAATGTTTCAAATTAGGCTGTAAGTATCTAAGGATGAGTTTGGCTAAACTATCAAAAATGTAAAAATATTTTATAACAATTACTTTGGAGATTTGTTACCATGCCTGTTTGATACTTCTAGTATATTTCTAAGTATGTTTCTGTTTATATCAGTCCATGAAGCTTTTATAGGCATACTTGGTATCATGGTTGATGCTAGAGTTATAGCCAGTTTCTCAAGCAGATCATTTGATAGTATGTAGGTAGAGTACAGTTAAATTGAGAGCAAGAAGGGTGAAGGGACAAAGGTGCTATTTATTCTTCCACATTTGTTAAATAAGTTTGGAAAGTTGAGTGCACATGTATAGTCATGGAGTAGATTATCTTAGAGCCAAAGTGATTAATCAGATCCGTGTTCAAATAGGAAATTAGAATAGCATCCTTTAGACAGTGGAATTCTGTTTTCTGTCTCAGGGCACAAACACTAAAATAGAATAAAACGTTTTATATTCTCATTTTTTATATAAGTTTATAAAAGTTTATAACATAACTTTATAAGTTTATAACTTATAAACTGAGAAGTTTATAAGTTCCATGTGCCTGGTGAAGTCTTGGTTCCTTAGTATAAAATAGAATTGGTAAATTAATCATTTCCATTTGTCCATCTTTTATTTTTCTAAGTAAGGATGTGGTTGCCGTAGTTTTATATTTTGAATAGCAGGCAATCCTGGAGGTAGGAAGATGGGTAGAAATGGAAGAATTTATGTATGAGATGACTAGTACTGAACTTATAGAACAAATTAAAGACCAAGTAAATGAGTATTTTTTGAGAGACTGAGGTTAAATAGAATTGAGCTAAAATTGGAATAATTGGTTCAGAGTAAAATATAAATGTTTAAGTTACATGTAGGCATTTAAAACCCCTAGTGATATGTTTTCAAGTACCAACATAAATTTTACAGTTGCAATTTATATTGTAATATCTTCTCTCTTTTCCCCTAGGTGGTATCATGGAAAACTTGATAGAACGATAGCAGAAGAACGCCTCAGGCAAGCAGGAAAATCTGGCAGTTATCTTATAAGAGAGAGTGATCGGAGGCCAGGGTCCTTTGTACTTTCATTTCTTAGCCAGATGAATGTTGTCAACCATTTTAGGTAAGTCTTTATTCCTATTATGAAGCCACATGGTGTAGTTATTCTTATATAATATTTATAAATATACCTCTGTAATAAAGGTGAATGACTCAGTAACAACAGAAAAGGATGCGTGTTTTCAGTCAAATGATTTAATCAGTGATTTAGATTCTTTTGGATGGTCACATTCATTGTTTAAAAACAATATTGTTGGGCATTACTGTGCTGATTCTCAAATATATTTATAGCTTTTAAAGCATAAGAATTACAAGTAAACTTTGGTAAGGCTAAAGGAAAGGAATTACATACTTTTAGATTATAGAATAACAAAAAGTATAGGAGACCCTGTTTAAAACTTAGTTTGTGTCCTTTATTTTAGCTTCACTATTCTGAAACTCTTTGTAGACATGTACTTAGTGAAGCAGGCATGTAAATTTTCAAGTGCAAATATTAATTCTGTATATATAAATATATTTATGTATATTGTTTCACTTTTATAGAAGAAATTGAAAAAAAATCATCTAACGCATATAGTGTTAAATAATAAAATGTTTGTGTACCCTTGGTTTTTAGATTTTAAAGTAAGCTTTAGTAGTACCATGACACCACATGTAGTATGTAAAATTATTACTGTCCTTTGTGTAAATATTGCAACAGATCTGTGAGCTACTTTGAGCTGGAGAAAACTTACTAAAATTGTTAATTTGGCCCTAAATATGGAAAGTGAGAAAAGGTATCTGAGGGTGAATTTTCAAATATTTGATGGAATTCTGTAATTGAGGTTTATAAGCCTGATATGTATTTCATATCAAATGCATGTATATATATGTAAGAAATAGCCCCAAGTAATTTGCTATGATAAAGATATTAATGGTATTTTAGTATAAGGATGTAGTTACAAGGAAAAGAGTATGGCAATTATGGATTTATAATTTCTTCATGAAACTTGGTCTTTAAAATTGGCTGTAAAGATTTTTTATCCTGTTATTTTTTCCTGTTCAAATAGGATTATTGCTATGTGTGGCGATTACTACATTGGTGGAAGACGTTTTTCTTCACTGTCAGATCTAATAGGTTATTACAGTCATGTTTCTTGTTTGCTTAAAGGAGAGAAATTGCTTTATCCAGTTGCACCACCAGAGGCAAGTTTTCAAAAGTTTATTTTTTCACTATAATAATGATTTTAGCTGTTGTTCAGTTTCTTATGATGTTTATTATAATTCAAGAAGTATTTGTTGTATTAAATTTTAATTCGGGTTATAATGTCAGAACAAAATGGACAACTTCTTTGAAAAAGAAAATACTTTTTAGTAATTTTGTATTTAAGAAATCAGATTTAAAAAATACTGTATGGTGATAGCCTAACAAATATTTCTGAATGGTATAAGGACAAATTACTGATTTCATAGTACTAAACCTGACTTCGCTGAAGGATTCTGAAATGCCTTCTGTATCATCAGAGAAAGGTTAACTTATATGTTTCATATGATATATTGAAAATGAAATGATCATTCATATTACCTGATAAAAGCCAATTGCTTATATTTAAAATATAATTTTCATAAAAACAAAAACAACAAAAAAGCCTTGCTAGGCACTGAGTGTTCATAGTCCAAGTAAAAATTTATTTGATCTCATGGAGTTTCTGATGTGAATTTTTATTGACTTTAACTGTGTGGATATGCCTCTTTTGACTTTCAGATAAAAAGACTGTCTTTTTAACCGCCCCCCCCCCCTTTTTTAATGGTTTCTAGCCAGTAGAAGATAGAAGACGTGTACGAGCTATTCTGCCTTACACAAAAGTACCAGACACTGATGAAATAAGGTATTTTATAATCTATTCTCATGTATAGGCATTTTAAAGAGCTAGACTTGGAAGATTTTTTGCTCTTGGACTAGGAAGGTTTTGCAATTTGATGAAATGGCATATAGCAAGGTGAAAGAGCTTTTAATATTGGGTCTGCTGCTCCTGGACCTTTGGGTTGGCTTATTTGTTCAGACTGTAGCTTTGGATCAGAGTGGATCTGATCCACCCTGATAGGAGTGAGTATAACAGGAAAAATAATTAGGTTTTATAACATTGTCTCACAAAGGAGAGTTCTCTTTTAATCTATAACCTATTTAAGTTTTTGTTACCATGAGACATTTATGCCTCAGCTATAAATAAGCTTCTATTTTATGTAGTGGGTGAATAATTTTAAACCTTTGGATAGTAATAGAACTATGCAACATGTTAGTTTTTTTAAATTTCTATATAATTTATTATGTAATTTGTTCATCAAATTATCTGTGTCTTTCTATAAGCTATTTAACTTTCTAGTGGAAACTTTGTTTCTTACCATTAATTCTCTCATTTAATTCTTACGTACACACTTTTATTTGTAATCTAAACTGGAAAGCCCTATAAAAGACAAAGGAGAAAATGCATATATTAAAGAAGAACAGTGATGAATTATAAATTTAGGAATTTAGGTAATTTTTTTTTGGTGGAATCATTTAGAACAGAAGTTCTCAAAGCATGTTCCATGTAACTCTGCGGATCTTTGAGAACCATTTCGAAGTTTCATGTATTAGTCAGTGTTCTCTAGAGGAGAAGATTTATTATTGGGAATTGGTTCACCCAATGATAGATAGAGGCAGAAAAGACCCACAGTTGGCTGTCTGCAATCTGGAAAACCAAGAAGGCCAGTGGTATAATTCAATCTACATCTAAAGACCTGAGAACCGGAGAGCCTATCGTGTAAATCCTAGTTTGAGTGCAGGAGAAGATGAGATGAAATGTCCCAGCTCAACCAGTGAGGAAGAAAAAAAGGGATGAATTTCTCCCTCCTCCACTTTTTGTTCTCTTCAGACCCTTAGTCAACTGGGTGATGCTTACTCACATTGGGGATGGCAGGATACTGTCCTCTGATTCAAATGCTGATCTCATAAAGAAACACCCTCACAGACAAACCCAGAAATATAAATCTGGTAACTCTGCGGCCCAGCCAAGTTGACACATAAAATTAACCATCACAACCCATGAGATCAGATTATTTTCATAACCGTACTAGGACATAATTTGCCTTTTTCATTGTGAATTTTACAGTGATGGTACAAAAGCAATGGGTGGTAAAACTGCAGTGTCTTAGTAGAAATCAAGACTGTGGCACAAAAGTGTACAGTATTCTTCACTGTTACATACTTGGAGTTAAAGACAGCTTCATGTAAGAGTGTTATTGATGAGGGAGTAAAAAATATGTATTAAATTTCAACCTATGACCATACAACTTTAATCTGTATGATGAAATGGGAAGTATCTATAAAACACTTCTGCTGTGTACCAAAGATCAGTGTCATGAGGAAAAGCAATGTGACATAACTGAACTAGAGACAGAGTCTTGCTCTGTCACCTAGGCTGGAGTGCAGTGGCACAATCTTGATTCACTGCAACCTCCACCTCCTGGGTTCAAGGGATTCTCATGCCTCAGTCTTTTCAGCAGCTGGAATTACAGGCGCGTGGCACCAGGTCCAGCTAATTTGTCTATTTTAGTAGAGACGGGGTTTTGCCATGTTGGCCAGGCCAGTCTCCAACTCCTGACCTCAAGTGATCTGCTTGCCTTGGTGTCCCAAAGTACTGGGATTACAGGGATGAGCCATTTTGCGCTTGGCTTAGCTGTTTCTTTTGTGCATACCATTTCACTTGCGAGACTGTTTGACATTTTTTGAAAAAGAACAAAGTGAGACTATTATTTCAAGGAAAATAACTGTTAATATTTGTTGTCAATGACAAAATTTGAGTTTTGAGTAAAAATGAGAATTTTAGACTTTTCTGTATTGGCCATCAAGAATTTTACAATTTCTGAGATAATGACTTTTCTGATGAGATAGGTGGTGATAATAAAGAATGAATTTTTTTTTTCCTTTTTTAAGACAGAGTTTTGAGCTCTTGTCACCCAGGCTGGAGTGCAATGGCACAATCTTGGCTTATTGTAACCTCTGCCACCCAGATTCAAGCGATTTTCCTGCCTCAGCCTCCTGAGTGGCTGGAACTGTGGGCGCCTGCTACCACACCTGACTAATGTTGGTATTTTTAGTAGAGGCGAGGTTTCACCATGTCGGCCAGGGTGGTCTTGAACTCCTGACCTTGGGTGACCTGCCCTCCCCAAAGTGCTGGGATTGCAGGCATGAGCCACTGTGCCTGGCCAAGAATAAGAGGTTTTGATACTGTATATAATGTGTTAATAACTAGAAGATAGACAGCTCAGTGAACTAATATTTTCTAAATGGTCAATGTATGATGTTATGCATGAGTAAAAGATTTATTCAAAGTGAAAGATAGACCAGTAGATTTTATTGGAATGCATACAAAAAATTCACTGATAAATAGTTTTGGATTCCATATTATAACTCACCTTCAAGAAAGTACCACTTGTTGAATTTTTGATGTGATTTCATAGAATATCTATAATTATCTGAAAAGGTTATTAAAATATTTATCCCTTTTACACTATATTCTTAGGTGAAGCCAGATTTTCTTCATATGCTTTGAGCAAAAAATCATATAGTAGCAAATTTAATACAGAAGCAGATATGGGACTCCAGCAGTTTTCAATTAAACCAGGCATTAAGAGATTTGCAAAATTATAAAACAGTGATATTCTCACTAAATTTGTAAAAGTTATAAATATTTTTCATTAATTAATGAGTTTTTTTTTAAAAGGAATTAGTTAATATTTTTTAAACATTTGTTTTAAATTTGAATATGGTAAATATCTATAGATATCCATATAAATAAAAGCCACTTAGGATATCAATTTTTAAGAGTGTAAGAGGTCCTGAGAGACCAAAAAAAAAAAAAAAAAGAAGATGGGAATTTAAACAATAATTAGATGATAGAAATTTGGGTTTATGAGTCTTTTAAAAAATTTGTGCATACCTGTGAATTTTAAAATAAAATACCTTAAAAATTAATGATTTAGTAAATCACTTTAGTTTGTTTAGGGGGGAAAACACAAAATAATACAGAGTGAGTTATGGTTATGTTGTGTTACTACTAACAAGCTTATTTAAAAATTTTTTTTAGTTTTTGCTCCATGAAAAGTTGGTATAGCAACAACATTGAAACTTTATGACTACTTTCAACTAAGAAATGAAATTTACCAGTTCATGTGCACCCACCCTCCGTTTACACACTCAATGATTTTCCTTACTGTGCTGATTTAAGTGATTCTAGAAAGGAATAATTTAATTGGTTAAGTGATAATGTCTGCTGCCATTCAGCTAGTGAAATATTGGCCATCATTAAGAAGGATTGTAGAATCAAGATAGAATATAATATTCTATGATTATTCGAATACCGAGTTAAATGTTGTATATAAGTTCTGTTTTTCAAAATATTGTCCAAGAAACAGTGAAGCTTGAGATAGCATAGAGAAAACAGTTAAAGCTTTCAAAGATAGGAGAATAGATTAACTTAAATTTACTTGATAGACTTTGGTTTGTGAATATTAAGACTGAAAGGAATATTGTCGAAAAATATGACAGATACAGACAGTTACAGATATAGGATTAATGGTAGCATCCAACAAATCTTGAAACTTTGTGTTCAGAAGCATTCTTTCAAAGCATGTATTTTTTGCCTTCTTGTTCTTTGTCATAAATGAAGTTGTATCAGTCTGATCATGGAATTGCAACTGGCTGTACATGTTTGGTTTCAGATTCTTTATTTTTCAAATACATATATAAATTTCCAGTAAACTTGGAAGAATTCATTTATACAGTTTGAATATCATCCTTGTTTTTGATTTTATATATAACCTTCATCTGAAAGAGTAATAACATTGAAACATAATTTTTTCAATTCAGTTTTCTTACACCCCCAAACCTTTAATATATGTATAATTAGTTTCTGTTAACAGAAGTTGTAATTTGAGTCTAACAATAATTCAGTGTTAGAGATAGTACAGATACTATTATCAAACCCATTTTACTCATGAGGAAATTAAGATTCAGATTATTTATTATCTTCAGAGATTTACATGTAGATAATGCCAGAAACAGGATACAAATTTTGGGAATTTGACTCTAATTCCTTGTATTTTTCGATATATTACTATCCTGTTTTGTGGTGTATGACTGTTCGAATTTATGTATTTAAAATTTTTAATAATTTAAAAATTGCTATTTTCAGTTTCCTAAAAGGAGATATGTTCATTGTTCATAATGAATTAGAAGATGGATGGATGTGGGTTACAAATCTAAGAACAGATGAACAAGGTCTTATTGTTGAAGACCTAGTAGAAGAGGTGGTAAGTTTTGTTCTTTTCTTTTCAATTCTAAATTCTAATTATTTGATAAAATTTGGATCTTTTCCATAATCAGAGAAAGTAGCTATGAATACATTTCTTTAAAAAAGAATTTAATTGGTAAGTACAAGGAGTTTTTCATTAAAATCTATTTATTATAAGTGCTGTTTGTTAGTGTGGCACATAAGCTAGCATGTTATAATACATAGCTGCCAATATTCAGAAAGCTTTTATGAGTTTCTATGAATTAAAAATATAGTAACATTTGTGCTTTTTTTGAGACAAAGTCTTGGTCTGTTGCTCAGGCTGAAGTGCAGTGGCACAATCTCGACTCACTGCAACCTCCACCTCCCAGGTTTAGGCGATTCTCATGCCTCAGCCACCCAAGTAGCTGGGATTAGAGACATGTGCCACCACTCTCAGCTAATTTTTTAAAATAGAGACAGGGTTTTACCATGTTGGCCAGGCTGGTCTCAGACGCCTGACCTCAAGTAATCCACCTGCCTTGACCTCCCAAAGTGCTGGGATGACAGGTGTGAGCCACTGTGCCTGGCTTATTTGTGCTTATTTTTGTCCCTTTTTTTGCCCTCTTGTTCTTCCTCATAAATGAAGTTATATCGTTCTGATCATGGAATCTCAACTGGTTGCACAAATTTGGTTTCAGATTCTTTATCTTTCAAATATATATAATTTTCCAGTAAACTTGGAAGAATTCATTTATATTATGCATATGTTATTACATGGTTCTACAGTTTGAATACCATCCTTATTTTTGTTGCCATCATATAATACGTTATCATATGGTATCTATTACATGTGCATTTTTAATAACAGGTCAGCATTTGAATAGCTTTTATACTTCAGAGACAACACTCAGTATCAAATATATCAAACATTATAACTTTGGAATTCTCCCTTTCCTTTCTGATTTGTCTAATGGGATGGAGTGGCTTTCTGTTGTCTCTTACAGCCCTGGAACCTACTGTTTTTAAATTATGCCATCAGACCTGATAATATGCTGAAATGTATGCGCTGATTATTGCTCCTGGAAGACTGCAGTGGAGAATATATTTCTTTTCCTATACTCTTACCTGTCTGTTCTGGCAACTGGAACAGAAACATCTTTTCTAAAAGCATACATTGTAGAGGTGGAAAAAGTTGAGGAAATGGTGTGATACATTCTATACTCATAGTCATATAGTTGTTTAGTGAAAGAGCTAGGATTATAGTTGTTTAGTGAAAGAGCTAGGATTAGGACTCCTAATTCCTAGATTAGTATTCTGTATTCTACAGTAAAAGAGATATTTATTCCATATAGGCAAACAGTAATCATACTGAAGCATCTTACTATGTTAGTTTTCCTGTAAAATTTGTTAGTAAAACTTTTAGTTTGGGTTTCCCTTTTCCTCCTATACCACCATCTTCCCCATCCTGATTACTTAAAGGAATTGCACTGTAGTTGAACTTTTCTTGACCTCTTGGAATTCTGGATCAAATTTAACAAGATAAACTTTAAAAAGAGTAAGTGAAAGTTATTCATTGTATACAGAAAAATAGTAACAACCCAAACCAGAATAAGGAGACATGACCTAACATCAGTCAATACAAGGGATGAAGAAAAAAGTTAGCAGCCTCATATGAGTGAATAATGTGATGTGGTTGCTAAAAATGAATATAATAATATTATAAATTAATAGTGGAATAATTACAAGTCAGTTATAAATAATTTTTACTCCAATATGTCGAATAACTTTCACAATGGGCTTTTTTAGAGGGTAGTGAATTCGTTGTAGATTGAAAACCCATTTGGACATTTTTAGATTGTGAAGATGTTTCAGGCATTCAGTTAGTGGTTAGATTTAAAGAATTTCTCCTTCTAAAATTGAAATTACTATTCCCCAAACACATTTATGCTTTTACATATTAACTCTAGAATGTATGCTCTGTGAGGGGAGGGACTTTGTCTCTGATTGACTGATGTATTCCCATTGCCTAGAATAGTGGCTGGCATTAGTAGGCATTCAGTAGATGTTTGTTAAGTAAATGAATATCTCTATGCTTATAGTTTTCCCTTTTCCTTGACATTCCTGCCCTGTTAGAGTGCCTTGTAAAATTTGATTCATCTTTATCAATTCAGTTCATGTGTGACTCCTTGTTTCACAGAGGATTTATGCCTTTGTGGAATCTCTTAGGCAAAATTGTTTCCCTCTATTACACTGTCTAAAATTAATTTATTATGTACACTTCTTCTATAAGAGAGTAACCCTTTTTGGGCCATGATACAATGGTAATGCTATTCATTTTTATAGTTTTTTGTTTGTTTGTTTGTTTTCCTACTGCCTTGGATGTAGTAGCATTCAGTGAGTGTTTGATTTTAGTTTGATTAGGTATTTAATGAGTGAGGACCAAATTGTGAAAAATAAATCCACATGTAGTTAGACCATTTTCCTCCATAATAGTGGAATGAGTAACACTTAGTATCTTAAATCAGAGGAATGTAGAATAAAATAAAGTTCAAAACATGATAAAAGGGGGATGTCTTTTATATTCAGAGTTGGTGTTCACTTTTTTGTCTCGCTGAAGAGGTAGGATTTGAGATCGTTCCTTCCTAGATGGGGTAGGTTTTTATCTAACAGGTAGAAAGCAAAAAGTGGAAAGTACATTCTGAAAACAAAAAGAAAAAGCTACAGTGGTAGGAGATTGGCAAATAGGAAGTTATGTGTGACCATGGCATAGGTACCTAAAAAGAATTGGTAGTATGAGACAGAAAATGTGGAGTTGAGTCCTGTGGTAAAGGACTTCAGTTGCAGAATGAGAAATTTGTAGGCAGTAGAGAGGTGTTTGTTTTTTGTTTTTTCTTAACATAGGGCAAAGCTGCTGTTGAAACTGATGTATCCAAGTTAGAGTGGTGGAGTAGGACATAGAGGTAATTATATTAGTTGGGCTGTTGTACTAATTTAAGAAAAATGGGCAAGAGGGCCTGAGTTAGGGTAATGGCAACAAGAAAAGATTAAGAGAGGTATGGAAAGATACTTCTTGAACAGAAACATCTTTTCTTGTATACACATAAATATGAAGGGCAGTGTGGGTTGAAGATACGATTTTTAATAGAAGTAGATTAGTAGTACTTATATAAAATACTGTCTTCATGTCTTCCCTTTAGGGCCGGGAAGAAGATCCACATGAAGGAAAAATGTGAGTTTTGTGTTAATTATTACAAGGAAAAAAATAAATGTATCTATATTGTAAATTTACTAATTGGAAAACTTTGGCCAAAATTTTGTTTTAAAGTTTTTAGACTGACTTAAACATCTTTTTAATTTGGCCTACGGAACTGATTTCTAAATATTTTATTAAGGATCTAGTGATACAATTAAATACAACTCTCTTTATCACCACACTTAAAGACTTTCAATAAACATTACATTTATAACATTATGAATGTCACAGTTCAGCACAATTTAAAATTACTCATAGTGTTTATTGGTTATTCACAGTATTTCTTGTTTTATAGCCACATCTTTTATCCTTCCCCCTCCCCCCCATAACTGTTCTTCACAATTTTAATAGGATTCTGCAGTCTTTTTTTCGTAATCTTCAGACTGATTTTATGTATATGTAAGTTTTCTTTTAAAGATCTGAGCCATTAATCCCAATTCTGTCTTACTCACATTTTAATCGATTATATCTTGTAATATCTTTTCAGTAGTACAACATTTTTTTTCGTTTGGCAATTATGGATGGAACTTGAGGCTTGCCTCAAGTGTTTGGTTTTTCTGTTTTCTAACCGTTAAAATATAAAAACATTAAACTGCCTACTCCATTTGCAGTCACGTTATTTAATGCTTCACCCTTCTGTAAGTGAAATATGTAAGATATTTTCTGAGTTCATTTTTATTATTTCTCATAGCTACAAAATAGACTCCATTAGTGAGACTGTACCTTGCTGTTTGTATTAGTTTCAAGTCTTCTCCTCTTCAAACTAATACTCTTCAGGAGTTTTTAATTCTTTTTTGTAATTATTATTATTATTATTTTTTGACACGGAGCCTTGCTCTGTCACCCAGGCTGGAATGCAGTGGCATGATCTCTGCTCATTGCAACCCCTGCCTCCTGGGTTCAAACGATTCCCCACTTCAGCCTCCTGAATAGCTGGGACTATAGGCACACAACACCATGCCAGGCTGATGCTTGTACTTTTAGTAGAGATGGGTTTTTGCCATGTTGGCCAGACTCGTCTTGAACTCCTGACCTCAAGTAATCTGCCAGCCTTGGCCTCCCAAAGTGCTGGAATTACAGGTGTGAGCCACTGTGCCTGACTAGGAGTTGCAAATTTTGATTAATGCTTCAAGGATCAGATAGACAATGTAAGCAAATGAAGTAGGTCAGGTATGTATATTCCCAGTTTTCTTTAGAAACAATAATCTTGATCTTTCTTATTTTCCCTCTTTGATAGAGATCAAGGTACATGGAACTATGTTCCTACTATCAAAAACAACACTGTAAGTGTGGTAACAAATGGCTCTGACATTCATTCATGGTATTAGAGAAAACTGGGAGGTGGAAAACTAGAAAGAGTTTGCCTGTTGTAAGGTAAACACTCTAGTTGATATGTGTAGGGATGTGAGTCTAGTGTTATGAGAGCCTCCTGATTTTCAAAAGACCATAAATCTAGATTTTTATTTTTATTTTAGATTATAGCAATGGAATTTTTAATTTAAAAATGTAGGTTAAATGCCAGTAAACACTTAAAGCTGCATACATTTCTCATAAAACATAAATCTCACTTTCACTTGGAAGTCTTTTTATCTGATAGCATTGTCATTCTTCCATTTTTCTTAACTTTATGTAATTTCTTATTTGGTATTTAGCATAACTAAAATTTGCATTTTTGGTTTATTTTATGTGTCTGTTTGTTCCCTTTAATTTCTTAATACAGGACTATGGCAGTGAGGCGGTACTTTAAATTCTTTAAAGTGTCCTCAGTAACATCCATAAGTACCCTTTGAGATTAAATAGATGGTATAACTTTGGGTTTCTTTCCAGCTCTCTGTTTCCATGATATAGGCACCGAGTCCAGATGGTTTTGTTTCCTAAAATATTTCTTGAATGTTTACTGCCTTCTCAAATCTTAATAACTATATTCTAGCTCAGGCCTTTTTAAATCTCTTGCCAGGATTCGATATAGCAGTAACCTCCAAGTTGATCTCCCTTGACTCTTTAGCCTTATCAAATCCTTTTTTCCAGTAGCTAGAATAATTTACCTAGATGGTATCACATTTTCACCTAAAATCCTTAATTGCCAGCAGATACATGAAAAAATGTTCACCATTCATTGTTGATCATCAGCTAAATCCAAATCAAAACTACAGTGACATTTCATCTCACCCCAATTATAATGGCTTTGATCCAAAAGATATGCTATAATGAATGCTGGCGAGGATGTGGAGAAAAGGGAACCCTTGTACCCTGTTGGTGAGAGTGTAAATGAGTGTAGTTACTATAGAGTGAAGCATGGAAGTTCCTCAAAAAATTGAAAAGAAATCAGCATATCAAAGAGAAAACTGCACTCCCATGTTTTAGCAACATTCAGAATAGCTGAGATGTTTAATCAAACTAAGTGTTCATCAGTGGATGAATGGATGAAGAAAATATAGTACATACACACAATGGAATACTATTCAGCCATAAACTAGAATGAAATCCTGTCATTCACAACAACATGAATGGAACTGAAGAATGCCATGTTAAATGAAATAAGCCAGGCACAGAAAGACAAAGACCATGTGTTCTCACTCATATGGGAGCAAAATATTAGAAAATTGAACTCATGTAGATAGTAGAATGGTGGTTACCAAAGGGTGGGAAGGGAGGATACAGTAGGGCTGATTAGTGAGTACAAAACTACACCTAGGTAGAATGAATAAGATCTAGTATTTGGTAGCACAATAAGGTGCTACCAAATAATTTACTGAATATTTAAAAATAAAAGATAGGAATTAGAATGTGCCTAACACAAAGAAATTATTATAGGTGCTTGAGGTGTTGGATACCCCAGTCACCCTGAATTGATCATCACACATTATATGCTTGTATCAAAACATCACTGGTACCCCATAAAATATGCAACATAATAGTTGTATACATTATCCATCAAAACAGAAAAAATAAAAATTAAAAAATTGAATCTTTTGCTGATTCTCCACCTTTACATTAGCAGAGCCTAAAAAATGATCTGTTATATGGCTGTTTTGTCCTTTATTACTCCTATCACTTACCATCTCTAGTTTTCTAATCTCCATCTTGTAGGTCTTCAAATACATACTACTTTTGTCAGTATTGTTTTAGAGATAGGTTCTTGCCACTGCTCAAGCTAGAGTGCAGTGGTGCTATCATGGTTCACTACAGCCTCAAATTCTTGGGCTCAAATGATCTTCCCGCTTGAGCCTCCCAAGTAGCTGAGACTACAAATGTGCACCACCACACCTGGCAAATGTTGTAAATTTTTTTTTTTGTAGAGAGGGAGTCTTACTATACTGCCCAGGCTGCTCTCAAACTCCTGGCCTCAAGTGACCCTCCCACCTTGGCCTTCCAAAGTTTTGGGATTACAGGTGTGAGCCATTGTTCCTGGCTATTTTTCTTCTTTATACCTCTGCTCAAGCTGCTTCCTAGACCAGAATTCTTCCATTCATACTTAGCTCATTTATCACTTCCCCCCAGGAAATCTTCCTTTATTTTCTTCCCTACTCACTCAACAGAATTGGTACCCTTCTCTGTTATTCCCATAATGCCTTCGGCAATACCTATCACTGTGCTTATATTTTCTACATTGTTTCTGTAGTTAGACAGGGTCTCACTATGTTGTCCAGGCTGGTCTCGGACTCTTGTACACAAGAGCTCTTCCTGACTTGGCCTCCAAAAGTACTGGGATTACAGGTGTAAGCCACCATGCCTGGCCTAGGAGTAGGAACTTCATAAGATCAGGGACTCATCTTTTTATCATTGTTGCAAACCATGTGGTTGAAATATATAAATTTTATACTGGAATAAATGTCTGAAGAATGAAACTATTTTTAGAAAGTGATATTGCTGCTTTAACTTCAGACTGTGTGCTTCTGCTAAATAATGTTTTTCATCTGTAAACTTTATCATTTTTTTTACCATTCTCTTTTTGAATTTTTTTTCAAACTGTAGAAGTAGAGGATTACCCTTGGAGGTAAGGTCATCTAGTTGACTCTCCTCCAGAATATAAAAATCCTGCTCTAACATTTGATTTAAGTGGTCATTTAGCCTATGCTCGAATGCAGTGTAGATCCTCACTACATGCAGTCTGGACTGTTTTAGTTGTTGTACACTTGCTTTATATTATTCAAAATTTGCACAGGGAGCACCAGGAGATCTGAATTAGTGAGTTCATGCTTTGAATGGTATTAAAGAAAAGTTTACCTTTTTATTCATATGAAAATTTAAAAAATCAATTATATTTTCATTCTTCGCCAGTAATAATAGTATGGATCATTTAAAACAATGTGAACAACCTCTGAACCTGTAACACTGGACTTTAGAGCACTTATATATTTCAGTCCTATGTTTCCTTTCCAGCTTGCTCTTTAAAATAATTGTAAACCCTAATAAGATACAGCAAAGTAGTGGAAAGGTGATTGGGAACTGTCAGCCTGGCATTAAGATGTGTTAATCAGCAAGATAGATAATAGGCCTTTAGGTAAATAAGAGGTGATTTTATGTACTTTGATAACTAGTAATTACTTTTTAAATCACATACATCATTTTATTTGAAGGTAAAATTTAAATACTTGTTATTTATATGCTTTATATTTTGACTATCATGCCATTTATAAAATTTGGAAAGGCTTAATTTAAGAATACAGACTATAAAATACTTAGCAACCTAGTCTGATAGGCTGTTAGCTCAAATAGAGTTAGGAACACTAAGTCCTTCTTTTCTTTCAGTTCTTGGTGTTGGTATCCACTTGTTCTTATCACCCAGTCTTAAATTCTGGCTTTTAGCAAAATAAGAGTCAACATCTTGAATTTATTTGAAGAGAGAATTTATCATATGGTATAGGAAAATTCAGAAATAGGAGAAAAAATTAAGTTTTTCGGGAAATTCTGGTGTAGGCGCTGTCTGTACTACTCCTTCCCCTCTCCCCACAAAAAGAAACAAAAGACCTATAACAGTTTGTTATTAATCAGGATTAAAAATTGTTGCCATTTTTGTATAGGTAATGAAAATTGTAGTTTATATTTGATAGTTCCTAGTTTTACTACATTTTGTTGAAATTAAATATATATATATATACAATGTAATAAAAATGTTTTAAGAATGACATTTGATTAATTGCATTTATTTCATTATATCAATTTGAATTAAACTTATTGTATTGATTGTTTAGTTTTGATCATATAACAACAAAAGGACTTTATATATCTAATTTATTCTCTTTTTAAGATGGTTCCATGGGAAGATTTCTAAACAAGAAGCTTACAATTTACTAATGACAGGTACCTTTGTATTTACTTGCTTTTCTAATGTCTATTTAAAGAGAATAAAAAGGTGAACAAAACATTTATTACGTGTTTTGCATTTAGCATTCACTTAGTGTTTATGCATGTTATAATTTTGTGTCCAGTGCTAAGAAGTTGGTGTTTTTGTTTATATTTTAAAGATACATGTAGTATAAAATTTAGTAAAGTGTTTTTCTTTTACCTCAGGCTCCAGTCCACTTCCTCAGAAGTAACACTAGATGACAGTTTTTTTTCCATATGTTTCTAGAAGTTTTCTGTGTCTCTGTGAATCTCTCTCACCCCTACACATACACACACGGGAATATGCAGCACAATTTCTTCATGTTAGATATATATTGGGAGATGATTCTGTATCTGCAGATAAAAATTTTCGTTACTCTTTTTATATGGCCTTAAACTTTTCAATATATAAATACTATAATTAACTAGTCTTTAGTAGAAGGATATTGTATTTTATTCTTTTGCTGTTCATCTACAGTAGGCATTCTTGTATTTATCTTTGTATACTTGGGGAATTATATGATTGAACCTTATTGAATATGTATTAATTTTAACATTTCCCAAAACTCTTGTGCTTATAAATACAAAGTAAAAATTGACTTGTATTGTGGGTTTAACCATCCTGTCATTGTTTATTTTTACTAAATATTTAAGGCTGAATTAATTTAAATACCAAACATTTCTTCGGCAGACCACATCGTATACAGATTTCAGACGCGTTTAAGCTTTAGTATGTAATTTAAAAGTTTTATTTCTTCAAATATATTGACTATTCAGTAGTTTCTGTATTTGATGAAATAAGTTCTTATGGTGATAACACTAGTTATTAAAGATGTAATCTGAATTGTTGTAATCCATAGAACATTTTATTTAATTTTATTTATTTATTTTTTGAGACAGAGTCTCACTCTGTCACTAGGCTGGAGTGTAGTGGTGTGATCTTACTGATTGCAACCTCCCCTTAATGGGTTCACACAGTTCTCTTGCCTCAGCCTCCAGAGTAGCTGGGACTACAGGTGCATGCCACCATGCCCCAGCTAATGTCTGTATTTTTAGTAGAGACGAAGTTTCACCATGTTGGCCAGGATGGTCTTGATCTCTTGACCTTTTGATCCACCTGCATTGGCCTCCCAAAGTGCTGGGATTACAGGCGTGAGCCACAACTCCCAGCCTAAAAGCATTGCATTTTAAATTAATACTTTACTCTTTTGAAAGATTTGAGATAGTTTTTGAAGTACTCAATTTTATTGTGAAGATGTAGGTTAATTAGGTTCAAAAAAGTTTGAAAAAAAAAGATGATAATGCTATATGATAATAATAGAGAAGAAATTTTAAACCAAAATGATATTCTAACAGCTATTTCAGGGTGGAACCGAAAATATGTAGTTTAGTGAATTTATTGAATTTTGAATATGTTTCTTTTCTGGAACTTGTACCACCAAGTACCTGAGGTACTTACTCTTGTTTTAGTCATACAAGGTTGAAAAGGAACTAAGCTTAATTTCCTTACATTAGTTTGCATTTTCTTTGTTATGTGCTCTTTTGAGAATCTGGTGGGATTTTCTCTCCTGAGGAGTACAAATAAGCACTTACATGCACAATTTTGCATGAAATTCCTATCATATTCTAGAAGACATTTAGAGAGTATCTTGGATTCTTGTCACTAAGATTTGTTTTATCACTTTCATTTGAGCCTATATTATGCAGTCAGTTTTTGTAACTTTTATGTTTACTTATGTGTTAAGTCTTGAAGATTCAGTTTTAGGAGATTTATTTTTTCTTTTTACTGAACAGGAAGTTAGTTGATAATAAGTGCCTTGATTGGATGATTGGAACTATTAGTAATTTACGCCAAAAATTATATCTTACGCATTTACTGTGCTTTCCTAAAAACAATCAAGTCCTGATCTTTTCTATATCATTCAGACTTAAATGGAGAAGAGAAAAAAAAGACTTATATTGTTATTAATATAACAATTTATTAATATAACAATTATTAATCCTTTGTTATTAATGAGGATAAATTGTTGCCATTTTTGTATTGGTAATGAAAATTGTAGTTTATATTTGATAGTTCCTAGTTTTACTACATTTTGTTGAAATTAAATATAGTATGTATATACAATGTAATAAAAATGGATTAAAATGAGATTATTTGTTTTTTTTTTTTTTTTTTTTTTTTTTGAGACGGAGTTTCACTCATGTTACCCAGGCTGGAGTGCAATGGTGCTATCTCGGCTCACCGCAACCTCCGCCTCCTGGGTTCAGGCAATTCTCCTGCCTCAGGCTCCAGAGTAGCTGGGATTACAGGCACGCGCCACCATGCCCAGCTAATGTTTTGTATTTTTAGTAGAGACGGGGTTTCACCATGTTGACCAGGATGGTCTCGATCTCTTGACCTCGTGATCCACCTGCCTCGGCCTCCCAAAGTGGTGGGATTACAGGCTTGAGCCACCGCGCCCGGCCTAAGAATGAGATTATTTGATTAATTGCATTTATTTCATTTTATCAATTTGAATTAAACTTACCATATTGATTGTTTAGTTTTGATCATGTGATAAAAGAAAAAGGACTTTATCTAATTTACAAATAAATTAGATATTTAAATAAAGAGAAAAGGTAGAGTGTCTGAGTATTAGGAGTCACTGCCAATCAAAGATATCAACAGTTCTCTAAAATTAATATGACATATTTAATATATAATTTGCTTCTATAATTCCTTGCAGGAGCATACCTATTGAATAAAGTACAGCGTATGTGTATTGATTTTGATAATTCACATACATATTTCAGTTGTTTTGAATCTACCTTTATAAAAAGCTTTTGGTACTATTTTATTACAGTCATTATTTTTTAATTTTTTAAAAGAGATTCTTGTATTTATCTTTGTACACTTGTGAAATTATATGATTGAGCCTATTTAATATGTATTAATTTTAACATTTCCCAAAACTCTTGTGCTTATAAATACAAAGTTAAAATTGACTTGTATTGTTGGTTTAACCATCCTGTCACTGTTTATTCTCACTAAATATAGGATAGGATCTTGCTGTGTTGCCCTGGCTGGTATTGAACTCCTGGGCTCAAGTGATTCTTCTGAGTAGCTGGGATTATATGCATGTACCACTGTGCCTGGCACAATCGTTATTGTTTGATGATTAATTGAAAACATTAGCTAAGCACAGAGTATTCTTAAGCAAAATTAGTTTTTACTTTTTAGAATCTTATCAAGAGGATTTACAAACAGAATTTAGCAGTTTTAGCTCATATTCCCTAATTTTTCTTAGGTTACCTTTCGAAATTACGACAGGTGTAGACATTAATGACCAGAGGTTATGCCACAAAATTTCTGCTCTCTACTTTTATGTATTAAAGCTGGTAAGACACATCAGAGAGAGCAGATAGACAAAATGGATAGTTGTGAATCATAAACCAGAAAATTTGAAAGAAAATTTGTTTAAAAAAAACATGTTCTGGTAAAAATTTACATATGTTTATGACTTTGAATGGACTTTGTAATAATACTACTTAACATCTTTTCTTTTTTATTTGATAATTAGGTAACAAAACTAACAGATTAATTTTTACAGTTGGTCAAGTCTGCAGTTTTCTTGTGAGGCCCTCAGATAATACTCCTGGTGATTATTCACTTTATTTTCGGACCAGTGAAAATATTCAGCGATTTAAAATATGTCCAACACCAAACAATCAGTTTATGATGGGAGGCCGGTATTATAACAGGTAAATCATAATTTTTTTAGTTACCTTTTACTTTTGGAAAAAAATAGTTAAAATCTTGACAATAAAAGATTCAAAATTATATACAAGTTTGTAACTTGTAAAAATTATAAGACCTTCAATATAATTGCATAGCAGTCATGCCCAATAATTCTTTAGACAGTGCCAAAAAAAAAATATGAATACAAATTAGTAACTTATACTTTGTTTCCTTTCAAAGTAATTTTTGCGATTTTAAAATTAGACATAAGCTGTTTGCACAAAATTTGCTAAATCTATATATAATCTGTAGGAAGAGCAAAATATCTAAGAAAAAGAAAATATTATCTTATTAGTGAGATACTTTAGTATAAAAAAAAAGTTTCTGAAGTTACCTGAGACTTATTATACAGATTATAATGTAATTGAGCTGTTCTCAAGTTGACATTTCTTATATTATTATTTTATTAGTGAGATACGTTAGTACGAAAAAAGTTTCTAAAGTTACCTGAGACTTATTATACAGATTATCATGTAATTGAGTTGTTCTCAAGTTGACATTTCTTATATGTGATTGTTGCTTTTTACTTCTCATTTTCAAAGTAAACTAATTGTCCCAAAACTCAGAATGAATTATTACTTGATTAGGAAAATAAGTTAATAGAGGAAACCCTATGATAGAATGTCAGACATTTTTCTATCAAATAGAAAATAATCTTCATTTGTGAATGTAAAGGTTTTCCTATAACTAATAACTGTAGAGTAACACTGTTTTCCTTTTTCAGAGGCTGGTATAGTCTTGTTCTAAAACACTTACATTTGCCTAGTTTAACCCCTCAGTACCACAGTAGCAATCTATCTGAATTAGAATTTATCAAACTAGACATTTTAATGAAGAGAGATTCTGTAGCTGGTTTACCTGAAGAAACAAAAAATAAAACAAGTTCTTCTGGTTGCTTGCTGGAAGCTCAGTTGACTGTTATAAGACATCAGATGTAAGATGGGAGTCTAGGCAGCTGGACCCTTTTGCCTACCTCATACACAAGTTGCTTGAGTACTTTCTGCATGACAATCTGAGTTCTAGGTGTCCTCACTGAAAATACAGCTAGTTGCAATTTGAACTCTTTAAGAAAGTAATTTTTCCCATTTCTAGTTTTCTAGAGATTTAGAACATACAAAATAATACATTGAAAACATATTTTCTTCTTAACTGAATGAATGTCCATATTGAGATCGTTTTTAAAGATAAAATAATTTATACAGAATTTTTGGAAGTTTGTTTTGTCACTAAAACTTCCTTAAGATACATCACACAAAATTGGAAATTCTTGCTGCATAGTGGAGGCACTAGGTAAAACACGAAAAGGTAGTTGCTTTTTGTTGCTAAATACCATGATGGAACATGAAAAAAGAAGAAGTATTTTAAGTGATTTCTGTCCAAATTATTGCAATATTATTAGTCTGTTTTCAAAATGAGGATTTTTTTAAAAAGTTAAATGTTTATTAATTTAGTGGCCTTGACCATTCCCCAAGAACTTTGATTTTTAGAATTTTTATTCCCTCTGAATTTGTTTACAAATTCATGTTACTGTTTCTAGTTTTAACAGTAAACTTTTTAAAGAAAGCCCCAAATTATGTTCATCAGGTGCCATGAAAATGAAGGATTTTGTAATTGTTTTGGAAATATATATTGCATTTCAGCATTAACATTAGTAACAATGTCAGAAATAATTCCTAGCAAGAAATACAGCCATACTCTGCTGTCCCATCTCTCCATCAACTATACATGTGAGACCTTTGAGAAAGAGAGGCAGTAGTTACATCTTTCATTTGGAAACTGTTAAGACATAACTTTAATATTCCTATATTGAGAGTTTTAAAAAAGCCAAAAAGGCATTTAATAGCAAATTTAATTCAGCAGACATTTATAGACTTATCTACTTTGTGAAATATTCTGTACAAATCCTGTTTTGTAAATACATTAAAGAAAAAGATACAATTTCTTCATTATTGGTGCTCAGGTTTATTAGAAGAGATAGTGTAGTATGCAGACTGTGATAAATTCAGGGGATGTATAAATGTGCATGGGAATCAGTAGATGAGATTTCAGTGGGTGGTGAGAAGGAAGAGGATGGATTTTGGCCAGACCTTGAGGATTATTAACATTTATCTATGCTTCAAGAAGAGTGCACATGGTTTTATGTGCTAAGTGCATTACGAAAATTAAAATATGTCTGGAGAAGTGTTTCCTAGGTGGCTTAAAAGTTGCCATTTGTCCAGTATATTAAAGGGAAGTTTAAAATTCCAAGATTTCCATATTCAGGACAATAGAATGATCTTACTGATTATAGAGAAATAAGTTTATATTTAAAAAATTATGTGGTTCACTAAAATTTATATTAAAATACATTGTCATTTTATTTTCAATTTTGTTTTTTAAAATATTTTCCCAGTATTTAGAACAATTTGTAGCACTTTTAATCAAAATAATCAATAAACCTTTCTCTCTATAGTGATAATCCTACATGTAAGATTAACTCGTTTTTTAATTCTATTTTTGCCAAAATGTGTTTTATGACCTGTTTCTGGTCTGAAACCAGAATGTGTAAATGTTGTGATAATAAAAATTCTTAATTTACATGAACTTGCTTCCTAAATAAATGCCATGTTTCTGTGAATTCTTCATTCGTAGTATCTCAGAAGTACTCTTAGGGGTGAAAAAAAAGGTAGACTTTCAGTTACTTCCTCATTTATGGTGACTCTTTGAGTATGGCATTGTTGGCTTGGCTGCCCTCTTGATGTGTATGCAAAAATCAGAATCTGTGCTGTGTATTCTGGCCTGTAAACCCATATTGAGAACATTCTAGTTTTTCTAAAATAATATGAACATTACACATTTATTCTATTAATATATTTGTGTTATGTGCTTTGAAAAAAATTTATTAGATAATCTTTGGTAGAAAGTTCACACATATTTTTAAGGATTTTGCATTTTTATGAGATTCATATTAGAAATTTTTATTTTAACAGCATTGGGGACATCATAGATCACTATCGAAAAGAACAGATTGTTGAAGGGTATTATCTTAAGGAACCTGTGCCAATGCAGGTCAGTGTTGCGTTACTTATTTCAGTAATTAACATTTTATTTTAAAATGCATTTTGGTGGTATGTTTTTGCACACATTTGTACAATTAAGCTTGGATACAATTTAAAACTGCAGATTACTTAGATTTTTTATAAAGTGAACTGTAAGAGAATCTTTTAGTTTTTATCTATGTTGATTTAGATAATCAGGAACATCCTAGTGTCTTTTTGATAATAGAACCAGTTGTGGTGAAAGGCATGTTGCACTAGGTCCAGGAGTGAGTTTGTTGGAGGCAAAAGTAGAGACAGCAGGGATAAACCACAGCCATGCTTATTAAAGACTGGGGAGTACTAAAAGGAAATAAAAAATGATACAAGAGGATTAGGGCAAAAACTGGTTTACACTTTTTATTTATTTGCCTGTAGTTTTATGGTGAGAGAATTTGAGAATGTCTGTATACTCTGAGTAAAAACTATATAGTAATAAAGAGGAGAATGATGATGTATAGGGAAATGGGTGGTGGCAGTATCTTATGAACAAGGTCCTAGAGAAGACAAAAATGAATAGAATGTAGAATATAAAAGGAAAGATTGGCCATGAGCAAGAGAGCCTATTAATTATTAATTGCTTATGGTGATTAGCCTGTTTCTTCCTCATTGCACTTTCTGAAGTGTATGGTAGGGAAATGGTGTAACGGGTTAGGAAAAGGTGCATCAAAAGAGGGATTAATAATTTTTCTAAGTGGAAAACGGAGGTACTGATATTCTAGCGACATAAAAGATTGCTAAGGGTTTTGGGTACCCCGCTGCAGTTGTACAGTGATTTGTAGTGTGCCTCGTTTTTTGATGTTTCCTCCTCTTAACAAGTTCATTTCTGATGGCTATACCTACTATTTATTGCAGTTATGGGAGGGGCTGCTGGTAAGAAATCATTATTTGAAGCCAAATACAAATTCAAGAATCATCATGATCTTGTCACATTTTAATATACAGGCACACCTTGTTTTATTGTGCATTGTCTTATGCTTCAAAGATAGTGAGTCTTTTACAAATTGAAGGTTTGTGGCAACAAGGACATCTGTTGCTACTGTTTTTCCAAAGCATGTGCTCATTTGTGTCTTAGTGTCACATTTTGGTAATTCTTACAGTGTTTCAGACTTGTTCACTATTATATGTTGATCTGTGATCAGTGATCTTTAATGTTACTATTGCAATTGTTTTGGGGTGCCATGAACTGCATCTGAAGAAGACTGCAAGCTTAATGGATAAGTGTGGTGTATGTTCTGACTACTCCATTGACTGGCTGGTTCTGTTTCTCTTCCTCTCCTTGGGCCTTCCTATTCCTTGAGACACAACGCTATTGAAATTGGGCCAGTTAATACCCTACAATGGCCTCTAAATGGTCAAGTGAAAGAAAAAGTCACATGTCTCTCACATTAAGTCAGATGCTACAAATGATTAAGCTTAGTGAGACAGGCATGGTGAAAGCCAAGATAGGCTGAAAGCTAGGTCTCTCTTGCACCAAACAGCCAAGTTGTGAATGAAAGTAAGAGTTGTTGAAGGAAATTAAAAGTGCTACTCCACTGAACACATGAGTGATAATAAAGTGAAACAGACTTATGGCTGATATGGAGAAAATTTGAGTGGTTTGGATTAAAGACTAAACCAGAGAACATTCCGTTAAGCCAAAGCCTATCCAAAGCAAGGCCTCTCATCTGTTCTTTGAAGGGTGATAGAGGCGAGGAAGCTGCAGAAGAAAAATTGGAAGCTAGCAGAGGTTGGTTCATAAGATTTAAGGAAAGATGCTATCTCCATAACATAAAAGTGTAAGGTGAAGCAAAAAGTGCTGATGTAGAAACCGTAGCAAGTTACCCAAAACATCTGGCTAGTTTTTCAGAAGGTAACTAGCAAGCTATCGAGAAGGTAACTGATGAAAGTGGCTAAACAACAGACTTTCAGTGTAAAGAAACCATCCTTCTTTCATGGCTAGAGTTTTAATGCTTAGCTTTGAAGCTTCAAAGGTCTGGCTGACTCTCTTGTGAGGGGCTAATGCAGCTGGTGACTTTAGGTTGAAGCCAACTGACAATTCTGAAAAACCTAGAAGCACCAGAATTATGCCAAATCTACTGTGCCAGTGCTCTGTCAATGGAACTATAAAGCCTGCGTGATAGCCCATCTGTTTACAGCATGGTTTACTGAATATTTTAAGGTCACTGTTGAAACTTGCTCAGAACAAAATATTTCTTTCAAAATGTTACTGATTACTGACAATGCAACTATTTACTCAAGAGCTCTGATAGAGATGTACAAGGAGAGTGTTGTTTTCATGCCAGCTAACACAACTTTTATTCTGTAACCCATGGATCAAGGAGTAATTTTGACTTTCAAATCCTTAGTTAAGAAATAATTTCATATTGTTATAGTTGCCAAAATTAGTGATTTCTCTTACGGATCTGGGCAAGGTAAACTGAAAACCCCTTGGAAAGGATTGATTGTTCCAGATGCCATTAAGAACATTTGTGATTCATGGGCATAGACTACAATAACAACAGAAGTTTGGAAGAACCTGATTCCAACCCTTATGGATAACTTTGAGGGGCTCAAGACTACAAGATGACTTTGAGGAGGAAGTAACTGCAGATATGGTAGAAACAGCAAGAGAACTAGATTTGGAAGTAGAGCCTGAAGATGTGACTGAGGCTTTTGTGATGAAACTGGAGCGAAAGAGGAGTTGCTTGTTATGGATAAGAAAAGAAAGTAGTCTCTTGAGATGGAATCTACTCCTGTGAAGATCCTGTGATCACTGTTGAAATGAAAACAAAGGATTTAGAATACTCTATAAACTTACTTGATAAAGCAGCAAGAGGGTTTGAGAAGAATGCCTCTAGTTTTGAAAGAAGTTCAACTATGGGTAAAATGGTAACAAACAGCATTTTAGGGAAATTCTTTTGTCAAAGGAAGAGTCAATTGATGTAGCAGACTTCATTTTTAAGAAATTGCCATGACCACCCCAACCTTTGGCAGCCACTGCCCTAATCACTCAGCAGATATCAGTATCAAGGCAAGAGACTCAGTGAAGGCCTAGATGACCGGAGTCAGGGTCTTGCCCTATGACTCAGGCTGCAGTACAGTGGTGCAACTGTAGCTCATTGCAACCTTGAATTCCTGGGCTCAAGCAATTCTCCTGTCTCATCCTCTCCAGCAGCTAGGACTACAGGTGTATACCACCGTGCCTAGCTAATATTTTTTGTAGAGATGTCTTACTGTGTTGCCCAGGCTAGTCTTGAATTCCTAGACTCAAGCAATCCTTCTGCCTTGGTCTCCCAAAATGCTAGGATTATAGGTGTAAACCACCTTGGCTGGACCAACAGCTTTATTAATAAAGTATTTTTAAATTAACACAAGTACATTGTTAGACATAATGCTATTGCACACTTAATAGACCATAGTATAGTTGTAAACATAACTTCTACTTGCACTGTGAAACCAAAAGATTTATATGGCTGGCTTGATTGTGGTGGTCTGGAGCCAAATCTGCAGTACCTCTGAGGTTTTATATTCCGAACTCATTTTACAAATAATTCGCATCAGCAAGAATCAAAGTATAATCCAAAAACAATTTCATTGGAAAATGTATTAAGAATTCAAATGTAGCACACCCAAATTTTTGTTTCATGTTTTCATGGTTAGAAAGGCTTACATACCTGAAATGCACAATCTTTTCAGTGCAACTAACAGTTCTTTACCCTTCATGCACAGACCTGGAACACAGCCATCTTGTAAATTCTGATTCCAGATTTAGAATCGGATACATGTCTGATATGTTCTACTTGTAATTACTTTGGTTCTTCTTGCATTGTATCTATCAAATGCAGTACCAATTCCAGATTTTAAATACATCAGTACTGAAATCTAGCTTATGACTCTTTCTTGTTTTTGTATTACCAAAATGCAGTTGTTTTTTTGAAATGAAGTTTCACTCTTTTTTGCCCAGGCTGACGTGATCTCCACTCACTGCAACCTCCATCTCCCAAGTTCAAGCGATTCTCCTACCTCAGCCTCCCATGTAGCTGGGATTACAGGCGTGTCCACCATGCCTGGCTAATTTTGTATTTTTAGTAGAGATAGGGTTTCAGCCTTTGGCCAGGCTGGTCTTGAACTCCTAACCTCAGGTGATTGGCCTGCCTCAGCCTCCCAAAGTGCTGGCATTACAGGTGCGAGCAAAATGTAGTACTTTTGAAAACTTTGATGGCTCATAATTTTGTTGGATAGTACAGTGTCCTTTGCTCCATACTTGTAAAATATTTTTGTTTAGATTTTAAAACACCAATTAACACTGATGTTGGAGAGTGATCAATCCAGTAAATTTAAAAATTTCTGTTATATGTTTACTTTCAGTAATGTTTTATACAAATGGCCTTTAATGTTTGTCTATTCACAAATCATGTTAAGTAAATTTTGATGTACATAGAAATTTAAACAATAGTCTCTCATTTCTTTTTAGCAAAACAGGATAATCCAGGTTCTTATCACAAAATATTGCATGGTGACATTCTTCCTGTTTAATAACTGATCAGATGAGAACATCATATTTCCTTTTTTCCCTTATAAATAATATGGTTCACTCAGTGCTGCTTGAGTTTGAGGAAATTCAAGTATATCATCACTGAAAAATCACAGCCTGAGATTTGTTTATCAAAATCAATTCTGCCATCATTAGTTCTGCTGTTTCTTTGCAGTCATCTTATTATTTTTCTAATTGTCAAACATCTTCCTGTGTCATTTTTTTCTCTTTACCATTTATAAGCAGAAAATAAAGAGTTCTGCTTATAAAAACCCTTTTATACTTTTCCAAAGGATGCTGCATCTCTATTGCATCACTCTGGGCTTTTTTGTCAGCATTTTTGTCAAGCCCAGAGTGATGCAATAGAGATGATTTCATTGTCACATCATCCTCTAGGCCAGGTGTTGGCAGAAGTTTTCTGTAAAGGGCCAGATAGTAAATATTTAGGGTTTTGTAGTTCATTTAGTTTGTCTACTAAAGTCTGCCTATTTGGAAGCAACCACAGACGGGATGTTAGGGAATGAGCATGGCTGTGTTCCAATAAAACGTTATTTACAAAGTAATGTGGCAAGGCCAGATTTGGCCTGTGAACTTACAGTGCGCCAACCCCTGACCTAGTTCAGCTCCTTCATTTTAAAGATACAAGTGGTGGATTGGATTTAGCATGGATGCCATAGTATGTCAGCCTTGTTGTAGGCAATTCATTCTTCTGTTTTTTATTATTTTAGGATTTTTTTTTTTTTTAGCATACTTGGGAATAATTCTAAGTAATGATGAATAGTTTCTAGGATGCTGAAACAGCATAATGTTTCAAGATATAGGAGAGAGAGAATTATGAAAATCCCACAGCATATCTTAGATTTATAAGAGGATTGAATGGAACCATGAAGTTTGTAATATGGACTGAAAATCATAAAATATTAATGCTTGCAACATAGTAAGAACTACGCCAAAAAGAAATAGAAAAACTAAAACTGAGTCCAATTCACCTTGATAGTAAAATTGAAGATTCGTTTATTCTGGAAGGATCATAATAAAGGCTTCCTGATATAATTCTTTTTTTCAGGGGATTTAGCAATTTATGTCAGTTCTGCCAAAATGTAACACGCAATCCTAAAAATGGCATTATACAAAATTGGGCAATAAAAATCACAGGGCTTTTGGGAAAAGTGAGGTTAGGGGTGTAACACTTAGAAATTTCATCAGTGATACATTAAGAAAGTAAGAACCTAATATGTTGCTTAGTTTTATACATACAAAATGATTAACAAATATGTACATACTACAATAAATATGGCACTTTACCTTGAAAAAAGGCCTGAAGTTTACATGTGGAAATGGCCATTGGTAAGGTTGAAGCATGGGAATGTTGCAGAATGGCAGAGGAGGATTATCTGATATCAGGGTTATAACACCAGCTATGGATGGATGGGTGTAGCATGTGACACACTTAGTGAATTGAGGGAACTGTTAGGTATTTGAGGTGTGTATGTTTTGTACATTATTATTTCTTAGTTTACCTGGGTACTGTTGTCTGTATTCACCTAGCATTTCTACAGACCTAATTGTGCATAAGCAAACATGATTTTGCTTTATGCTTACATTGGGTCCTAATTTAGTTATGCCGGGACAAGTTTATGTTTTTAAAACATTGTTTGCTGTAAAATATAACTGACTGTATTTGAAAATAGTTTATTAGTTGTAGTTAGAAAAAGACAACTTGTTCTTGGGAATGACAAGGAAACCTTTCTGTGAAAGTTGTCTGTGTTCTTGGGAAAAAATAAGTAAACCTTTCTGAGAATTTCTTTGGAAAGCAAAAGACTGTTTATGTGTTATGTACATCTAGATTTTAGTATTTTAAGCACTTTGGCTTTTAATTGGTATTTAATAGATTTTTACCTCATTTCCATCAAGAATTATAAAATAATTTTAATGTTTTTTAAAATTCAGGATCAAGAACAAGTACTCAATGACACGGTGGATGGCAAGGAAATCTATAATACCATCCGTCGTAAAACAAAGGATGCCTTTTATAAAAATATTGTTAAGAAAGGTTATCTTCTGAAAAAGGGTAAGTAACTTCAGAATTTTCTCATTAACCCATTTGATAGAGACATTGTAAATATGGAGCTCCAAATTATTGTAATACATAGTCAATAAGTTGTTTTGACATGAGTTATTAATAATTGACACTTGTTTACAGCCTACATATAAGCATCCTTCAAAATTAGAGTGTAGGTATATTAAAGGTCTACAGTTTCAACCAGAATCTTTGTTTCTTCCGCCCATGGTTGTTTTTTTTTTCCTTTGAGGAACTCCTTATGGCACATGTCCCATCATAGTATTGATATTTTACAGATTTTCCTCAATTTGACATAAAGGCATGTTGGGGAATTGTGGCTAGGGGTGTCCTTTAGTGAAGAATTTTTTCTTAAAGCTGGAAAATGATTACTCCAAAACAAGAATTCTGATGATTTCATCATGTTGAAATATCTGAAGATATAGTTAAGGTATTCTCACCATTTACTCTGTGATTAATTAAAACAAGTAATACAACAAGATATTTTTGTACATGTTCGTTACAGGCATTTTCTCATTATGTAAGAATTGGCATATTACATAAGCTTTGGAATAAAAATTGATTCATATTATTTTCAGCAACACTAATATATAGGATTTCACAATTTATTGTTTGGCTAAAACAATGTTTTGTTTGTTTTTTTTTTTAAAAAAACAGGCAAAGGAAAACGTTGGAAAAATTTGTATTTTATCTTAGAGGGTAGTGATGCCCAACTTATTTATTTTGAAAGTGAAAAACGAGCTACAAAACCAAAAGGATTAATAGATCTCAGTGTCTGTTCTGTCTATGTTGTTCATGATAGTCTCTTTGACAGGTAAGATGGTTTTCTTTTGGAATTGTCTTAGCAATAAAATAGTGGGTATAAACTAAGCAAACCAATTTTGAGAGCCCTAAAATCATCTTCTAAAAGCAGATTTACTTTCTAGGTAATTTTTGCCTTCTTTGCTTAATTTTAGACAAACGTATGCATAAAGTCTACTCCATTGTACTGCATAGAAATCTTTGGAATGACATTTCCTGTAGTATATGTTTTCTCCCTGCCCCCACCAGCAGTCTTTTGAGTGATTTAGAGTCTTTGTCACCTTTCCTGTTTTTTTCACATGCTTTTACCTCAGTGCACCCAATACTACTAGGTGCACTCAATTCTGCTATTAACTCTGTAAGCAAGTTCTTGAGAAAGTTAACATTTAAAAATAAAATTGTTTTGATAGGAAAAATGTATTTGAAATAAAAAAAGCATTCTTCTTACATTGATTTTCTTGGTTTTTAAAAATGAATGTAAATGTATAAGCTGAATTCTAAACATCACAAGACAAATCCAGCTCTTGATTACATCTGGATTTTTGCTCAAGAACAAGGCCCTTTCTTTACCTTTCACCATTAATATTATCAGTAATCCATCCCAGTCTTCTTAGATGTACTTACCGCTTTTATTACTCATTGTTATGATTAATAAGAAAGAAGGCAGTTAAAAAAATGTTTCAACAGCTTGTTTTTCTGCTGCAGGATGGCATTTCTGTACATTTTATCCTGTTGAAATATTTCTCTTCAAGAGAAATATCTAAAATACATAGCCTTGTCATTTCTTTTTTCAGAGTGTGTTTAGGAGATCACATTAGTGTTATATGTGATTTTGACAGTTTTTAAAAATGATCAAACAGGTTTGAGAAATGCCGATTGAACAAATAGTTTTACTTATAGCACGGTTTTTGTAGCCTTAGTGTTTATATTGTGGATCTCTAAAATAGTATGAATTACTTCATAAATTCATTTTACAAAGATACCCTCCTTTTCCTCCCCTGAATACTCTCTAATACCTCATAAAGAGTTGTTCCAAAACAACTCTTGAGATTTCTCAAGATAGGATTTCTTGAGATTTCTTACCCCCTCCTTCAACACCTAAGAATCTTAGCCTTCAAATGTGGTTGGATCAGGCATCTGGCTCTTTTTGTCTTTCGTTCTACTCTGCACCCTTCTTGTGGGTTGAATTCTTCCTCAAGCCAGTTCCCTACGTGGTAGCAAGGTGGCAAACAGCACCAGAGAAAGGGCTGTAAGCATTCACTCCCTTAATTATTAAAAATCTTGAAAATATGCTGTTGAGCCACCTCTGAGCCAATTTTTAGTTCTGGGTTACCTGAGGTAAAAGGAATGGGATTATCCTGATAGAATGAGGAGGCCCTTTTGTGCCTAGATCTGTGGCTGGAAATGATCACACCCAAATAGTGAGGCTGCTATACTTAATCATCCTATTGTAGTACAAATATTTAACAAATGTTTTATATTTCAAAAATTATAACACTTGAAATCCTATCATCCTGAAAAAACTGTTCTAATTCATTATTTTATTGGGGCAAAAGAATGGTGCATAACATTTGGAGAGAGTTTGTTTTTTTTTTTTTTTTTTTTTCTTGAGACGGAGTTTCGCTCTTGTTACCCAGGCTGGAGTGCAATGACGCTATCTCGGCTCACTGCAACCTCCGCCTCCTGGGTTCAGGCAATTCTCCTGCCTCAGCCTCCTGAGTAGCTGGGATTACAGGCACACGCCACCATGCCCAGCTGAATTTTTGTATTTTTAGTAGAGACGGGGTTTCACCATGTTGACCAGGATGGTCTCGATCTCTTGACCTCGTGATCTACCCGCCTCGGCCTCCCAAAGTGCTGGGATTACAGGCGTGAGCCACCGCGCCCGGCCGAATTTGATATATTTTTCATTGTTACTACTTTATAAATTAGCTTTAATTTACGAAGCTACTTTTTGTGTTCAAGCAGAAACTGTCTCATTTTCTTACATTTTTTTCTATTAACAAGTTAAAATTGTTTTAATTATCATTGTAAAATATATAAGGAAGATCTTGAAAATAACATAATGAATTTGATATATTTTTCATTGTTACTACTTTATATATTAGCTTTAATTTACGGATATTTATTTTCCCACCATAAGGGCAATTTGGTGACTAACACTGGAAAGTAATTAGACTCATAAAAAGATTTAACTCGGCCAGAAAAGAAATACATTTGAAACAAAGAAGGTCCTATGGAAATGCTAGTTAAGTTTATGATTGATGATGAGGCATCATGATAGGAACATTTAAAGATTTATATGAAGATCGTCTTATGTTTGTAGACCTGAATATTATGAAATGGAGGCTCTAATAAAATCTGAGCTGCTTCAGTTGCATCTGTTTTCAGTCTTATGTGAGAAATGGAATCAAAGTACCTACTGTTGGATGCTGGAACATGTTAGCTGTCCAAAAGAAGAGTTTTGATAAAAGTTTATGATTACAGGAGAAAACTTTTTTGGTGAATGATTCTCATTTTGCAGATTTACTGAAGAATGAGTGAACTTCCTCAAATTATATGTACATGTTTTGACAGTTTATGGATTTCAGGCAGAAATTCAGCCTTGGAAAAGTGAGGTTAAAAATGATTCACTAGTGATACTTACAACTGGAATGATATGAATCTTAAAGTATTAAGATTAATATAGCAATATCTGTAAGATCGGACAAAAAGCTTTAGCATTATTTCAATAAACTTTATATGAACAGATGCAGTTAGATTGGAAATCTGTTGGCACAATCAAAAGAAAGATCTACATTACACTTGACAGCAAAGGAGAAAGAATTGCTAGAGTTAATGAAGGATCAGATCCTTGAAGCACAAGTTAAAGATTCTGAATGATTCCTATTCTGGTTACTAACAAGAAAGGAGTTTCTATCTGGTAGGGGGGAAGGCAATAAATATACATTTACCACTTGCTGTAAGGTTGTAGCTTGCTGCTTGTGCAGTTTCTTGTTGAAGGTGACTTAAAAGAACTTGAAGATACTTCTTTAAAAAAAAGTCTTTGTTATGAGTTATATTTAATGATACTCAGTCTGAAACCTAGTATGAAAATGTTATGTTCGTAAGAACTAAAGTCTCTCATTTAGAAAACAGATTTTTTTTTTTAAGGCTGGGCACGGTGGCTCACACCTGTAATCCTAGCACTTTGGGAGCCCAAGGTAAGCCAATCGCTTGAGCCCAGGAGTTGGAGACCAGCCTGGGCTGAGATGGTGAAACCCGTCTCTTTAAAAAATTAGCCAGGTGTGGTAGTGCGCACCACCTATGGTCCCAGCTACTCAGGAGGGTGAAGTATGAGGATTGTCTGATCTCAGGAAGTAAATGTTTGCAAAGGGCTGACTGTATACCACTACACCCACAGCAGTGAGACCCTGTCTCTAACAAAACAAAACAAAAATACGTTTTTCAAAGTATGCTAGGTTACAATCAGCTATTTTTTTAAATATGTGCCTTTCTGTGAAATAGTAGGAGAAACAGTGAGAAAGACTGAATACCAAGGCAAATAGCATTAACAAAATATATTTCAAGAAAATGAGATGACATCTCTACCATATAATAGGACAAGTTAAAAATAGGTTGATAAACAATGAATCATAATAGGATACAAATACCAGAGGACAGCAGGGGAAATTGTAGATTAATGTTAATACTTTTTCTTTATGTTATCATATTAATGCCAGCATGGAACATTTCCTGCTTTGTGTATACCTAGAACCTGAAATGTTGACCTTTGGCATTTAGGTGAAGTCTAATATGAAATTTAATAGCAGCCTTCTGTAGTAGGTGATTAGTGTACTTGCTCATCCTGATGCTGAATGAATGTTGGATGGCACTGCTTTTTTCTTGCATGGCTCTAGTTACACAGCTGTGTAATTTTTCCAGATTATTTTCAATATTAAGAGATCTCCAAGTCCTCTATTTCCTTGTATTAAACTTCTTAACTTTTAATACTGCATTACTTTACAGAAGCACAAGTAGAAAGATGCCTTAGTGATAAAAAGTTATTCTAGTGAATATCCATGTGGTAATTAATTTTTACACCATTTTTTCATAGCTGGATCTTATTGTGGTATTGATGGCTTTACATTTATTTATGAAAATGTTTTGCTGGATATTAAATTTAAGATTGGCAGTCATTTTCTTTTTCTATTTTAAAGATAGTTTTCTGCCTTCCAACATTTTCGTTGTCTTTCAAATTGTTTCTGTTTTTGAGGTAATATATTTTTGTCTTTTCTCTTAGAGGCAGTGTATCTCACTCAACTTTCTTTGGATGTTTTGCGATTTTTCCTTATATTTTCAGCAGTAAAACCAAAATTTACCTACTGTAAATTAAAAAAAAGAAAAAGAAAATTATCCTTATGTTTGTAGTGCTTCTTCAACCTGAGACCTGATGTTCTTTGTCAGTTGTAGAAAACCCTTGGTTAGTATCTATTTAAACTGTTAATGTCTAATTTAAACAGTTGTTCTGCCACAGTCTTTTTTCTTCTTGGATTCCTGTTAAAAAAGTTGCACTTTTCCCCATGCTGTTTTCTATGTTTTTCATCACTTTTTCCTCTGTACCAAACTGTATTTTCTTCTGATCTTTTAGTTCACTAATATACCATTCTGCAGTGAAATTACTTTTTCAGGACTTCATTTTCTTACATTTTTCAATTTAGAATTTTCAGTTTTTAAAAGACCCAGTTTCTGGCAAATTTCTTGTTACCTATTAAACATTTTAATTACTTGAAAGTCTTATCTGTCTTCAATATCTGGATAATTTGTATGTCTTTCTGCTGTTTTTGTCTTAGCTTTTAGCCATTTAATCCTGATGTCTGTAGTGTCTACTTATTTTGATTAAATGGTAGACATTGTGCATGAAAACCTATGGAAGCTATGGATGTTAGTTACTATGTCCATAAAGGATTGTTCTGATGATGTAGTGATAGTACATCTGGTGAAGGCTATTCTATTTCTGGTTTACCCTTATCATGAAGGCATAACCCTTTAAGGGGTCCTAATAGAAAGCCTGAAATCCATTTTTTTTCCTCCCAGCACTGTCAAACTACTGGATTTCTGGTTAGTTTTTTAGCCATTAAGCTACTGTTTTCTGCTTAGCATCTCCACTACACAGCTTAGGAACTGGCAAATGCCTTGAACAGAAAAGCTATGGAGAATGTCAGGTTCATTATAGTATGATCTTGGCTCCTCAGACAGCTACTTTGGTTGTTCTCCAGTGCTTTCCAATAGTTTTTGTTTTGTTTTGTTTTGTATAATGTTTTAAATTTTATCCAGCCAGGATGGTTAGTCTGATACAGGCAACTTTTTAGAACTGGAAGTTTCCAATTCCTATTTTCCATGATTACTTTTAGGACATTCTCAAAGCATGAGAAGATAGTGTTAAGCTTGTGCTCTGTGTATTTTGCTGTGGCCTCCTAACATTAGTGTGAGATAAAATCTTTGTTTAAAGCAGGAATAGAAGTAACATTTATTGAGCTCTAAAAACATGCAGGCCCCTAATAAATTTTATTAACATTTTCAAGTCTAGTTAGAAAGACATTTCCAAAAGAGATATAAATTGTTATCTAATATTGCACTTACATATCAAATGATTTATAACTAAAGGAAGACAAGAACATTTGTTATATACAACTGTTCATTTAAACTCTAGAACAAGCATATGTATGAGGAGATGATGTTTCCATTTTAACAGGTGAAGAAAAATCGGTGAAGAAAAATTAGTTTAGAAAAATTTGAAAACATAGAATCACCTACAATCTCCTTAGACATAATTACTTAGAATATTTTTGGTCTAAGAACATTTCTAGTCTTTTTCCAGTGCATATAAAGCTTTTCAGATTAGCTGTGTGCAATTCTAGCAATTCAGCTTCAATTTTTGGGTAACTATATGTCTAATGTCTTTTACAATTGATTGAAAGTTCTTTACCCTTTGAAAGACTGATAATATTTTAATAGTGCTGACATAAAATTTTCTAAAATATATAAGACCGACCCTTTTTTGGTAATGATCTGGTACAGTGGAGAATTATTTCTCTAAATTAAGAATTACAATTTTATGTGAATTGTGAGTTTTTTAAAGTTGGTATAAATATTTTGCTATTTTCTATTAAGCTTCCTAATAATTTTCGTTTTTATTTTAAAGGCCAAACTGTTTTCAGATAGTAGTTCAGCACTTTAGTGAAGAACATTACATCTTTTACTTTGCAGGAGAAACTCCAGAACAAGCAGAGGTGAGATTACTGTTTCTTAAACTATTGTAAACTTTTGTGTTAGCCCATGTTTTATTAACTGGAATAGAAAACGACTGCATTCAAGATAAAGTGATAGAAAGAATGCCTGAAATCTAATCATCTCTTAAGGAATGAGACGTTTCATATGTAAAAAATTTTTTGCATAAATGCAGAAACAAACACAGTGAAGGGTTATTAGGAATGAAAACTCCATTTTAAATTAACCTTTGAGGCCAACTGAGAATGCTCATTAAAATACTCTGCGTAAAGGTTATAATCTCAGTACAATGCGAAGATAAGCCAGTTAGTTTTGCTAACAAGCATTAATTATTCTTCACTGGTTGAACTCTATGTCTGAAAATAAAAGTTCAGTCAACACAAAGAAAGATCTTTTTAGGAATCTTCCTTTCTACATGTTCTTCAAGCCAAGTCTAGATATAATGTCTACTTTAGCACTAGCTATTAATCCATGTGCAGTGTCCTTCTTATAGCTTGTATTGTTTTAAGTAATTCTGTGAAGAAATAATATTTAATAAACTGTTTAATAAAAAATATTTTCCAACAAAGGGAGACCCCAGCTCTACAACAAAAGTAAAAAATAAGCTGGGTGTTCTGACTTATAGGCAGGAAGATTACATGAGCACAGGAGTTTGAGTTACAGTGAGTAAGATCAAGACACTGTAATCCAGCCTAAGCAACAGACTGGGACACTGTCTCTTAAAATTTTTAAATTTTGCTTTCTTTGAACCGTAATATTACTGGAGTATATGGTTGTATTTTATACAAATATGACTAAATTTCTGCTGATACTCAAAGGAATTTAAAGGTGGTTAAGAAGTGAAAGTGACTTTGTTGGAAATATAATTTGCCAACCCTAGATATGAGGAACATGCCCTTAAAACTGGATCCTAGCATGAGACTCATAAATTTGAATAAGCCACTGTGTTTTGTGGCTCATATTAAATGTCATATTTCACATCTTTATAAACTATCTCATTTAAATGCTCATTTCACAGATAATGCACATAACATTTTTATGGCTATGTATCTCTAATCTTTAGATGAGAAAGGTAGGGCTCAAAACATTTTGGTAAGTTAGATGGTTTTTTAAAATGTTAGAAATTGAGTTAGGAATAGAAATTTAAACTTCAGTATCCTATTTTCTAGGCATGTTATCATGGTCCCTCTTTCTGAATAAAAATGTCACATACCATAATGACATTTTAGCATGTTTTATAAGCCTTATAACATTTAAAAAATGTATTTATACGTAATCTTTCTATATTCTATATTTCCATAAATGGCATTTCCAGTTTTTGTTGATTTGGTGAGCTGTGGGGGTCTCTGGTTATTCTCTTCTATTTCAAAAAGCTATGGTAACTGATTTGGTTTTAATTTGCTCTAATATAAAGACATTTTCTAAACATTGACAAAGTTCAGCTTCATTGAAATAGCCAACAAACTGAAAACATAACTGAATAAAGCAGTAGTACACAGCTTTCCAGAAACATGTAAAAACCAAAGTGAATATTTATATTTATTTTTAATAAACCTAAGTAGTTCTCTACTTTCTCCCAAAGCACTAGATAAACATTTAAAAAAACATGGCTGCAATTTGATTTGAATATTAGGCTGAAATAATTTTTTAAATCTAATGTTATATTTGAGAAGCTTAAAAAAAATAACCCAAGTCCTCTTATACATTTCTACCTGTATCATGGTCTAAAGTATAGATTAGCATGCTTGTCATCGAATCAGTCATCACAGTATCAGCTGGTTTTGCAATGAGCCATCTCCCCTTCTCACAAAATGTATCAAATTAAATTCCACCAAAGCTTGCCTCAAGTGTTAACAGCTTCATTAAACATAGACAGTTAATTTCTCCAAGGTAGTATGTGTTTGAGAGAAACAATTTCTTTAATGTAAATTTGATTTTTTGCCTAATTAATGGCCACTCATGGTGCATTTAATACATAAATTCAAACCAAGATTTATACAGAATTATAATTGTTTTGGTTATTGTTTTATTGGGGCATAAATAAAGTGCAGTATAGTCTGAGAACAGAAAAAGCAGTCTAAAGAAGGAAAGAATTGTTGAATTTGAAAAAACTGATTGATGATTTGGAAACCAAATAAACTAGTGTATATTTCTTTGAAATGATGTTTTTCTTTGTAGGATTGGATGAAAGCTCTGCAGGCATTTTGCAGTTTACGGAAAAGTAGTCCAGGGACATCCAATAAACGCCTTCGTCAGGTGAAGCTTAATTTTCTTTGATTTGTAGTTGTCACATTTTGCTTTAACATTTTGCCCTTTATGTTTTATTTTTATGTGAACTGTTTTGGGCATCATATCTTATGAGGGGTTAAGCTGCCACTTGCTTCAGTAGCAGGAAAACGTTACTTCTTTATGAAAGAGAATGTTTAGTCCATAATGCCAACTGTTAAAAACATAAGATTATTTATTCTTCCACTTAAAATAATAATACTATACCACCATAACAGAAACTGTTCTGTTGGGCATTTAATTTTCCTTCAAAAAATTATTTTGGCTTCTTTCAGAAAAGTAGAACATTGAAAAGATCATCAGATTTACAGTACTAATCCCAATAAACTTTTTTGGGATTTTCATTCTGAAGAACAGCTTTTGAAACGTACTGCTTAACTCTTAGGAGATATTTAATCTTATTTGAAACCATAACATGCCTATTACTTTCATTTGTGAAGAGTAGGCTTTCTCTTTTTTGCCTGTAGAAGGGTAACTTTATAACCTCCATTTATTGGCTTTTTTCTTTATAGTAATCCCTGTATAATTGGAAGAAGTTAGGCAAATTTTGACATACTTGAGGTTTTTAAAGAAAGTTTGGTACAATACTTATTTACTGACCAAAGTGTCTTCTGTTTTCTTCATGTGACTATCTGATAAGCTGAGTGATTAATATACTGTTCTACTGGGAGTGGATAATAGTTGATATTTAGTGACTAAATAGTCCTTGTAACCCAAAGTCTGGCTGTTGCCCAAGGAAATTTAAATATACACACAATCACCATGTGTTCATAACATTGTAACATTTGTAAGCTATAAAAAATCAGATTGGATTTTCGCAAATAAGAGCAAGTTGTATTTTGTATGAAACTTGAGCCATTAAGTTGACATATGCAGGTATAATATAATCATAGCTAACATCTCTCAAGCACTTTTTATGTATCAGTAGACAGTGAGATTCAGTGATTTACATATACAGTTGACCCCTCCCCCCCATTCATGGGTTCTGCATCAGTGGAATCTACCAATCGTGGGTCAAAAATATTCAGAAAAAAATACAATAAAAATATAGTATCACAATGATGCTGTTCATCGTATTAGGTATTACAAGTAATCTAGAGATGATTTAAAGCATATAGGAGGGTGTGCATAGATTTTATGCAGGTACTATGTTATTTTCTATAAGGGACTTGAGCATCCTTGGGCTTTGTTATCTGCCAGGACAGAGAAGGGGAGGGCTTGGGATCAGTCCCGCAGATACTGAGGGACAACTAGTTTGTAATCCTTATGAAAATCTGTAGTGTAGACTTTCTACTTACATATTAGAAAAATGAGGCTTAGAGGGACTGATTTGTCCAAGGCCACACAAGTAGTACATGGCAAGAGAGAAAGAGGACCTAGTGGGGTATAGCTCAGTGGTAGAGCATTTGACTGCAGCAGAGAAAGAGGACCTGACAGTAGAAGGGAGATGATCTAAACTGACAAATGACTTAGTATTTTTTACATTTGTATCCTTTCCTATAAAATAAGAAGGCAGAGTCAGTGTTTTAAAAAGTTTTAGCCGTGGAACTCTATTTTATAGAAATAAAATCTTCTAGATAAGCATTATATAACATGCAGGGTTTTGATTTGAGTAGTGACAGTTGTTTACTTACATGAATAAAGAATTTTCCTCTCGACTTTTTCTCTGTATCATTGTTTTATGGTAGAAAAGGTGTATTTCTCCAAGAAGATAATGGTAGAAATAACTTGTAAAATAAAATTGCATTGTTTTATCTTCTTAGGTGGGAAGAATTATTTTAAATATTTTAATGTTTTAAGTATGTCATATAAAAAGGAAAAATAAAACCAAAGCTCATATTTTCTGAAAAAAAGGTGGAAAATAAGTCACTATATTGGGCTTTTTTATCTTATGAGTAATTGCTTTTGAAACTTAATGCAATTCTAGAAATCTGGGGTAATAATTTTTGTTGTTGTTGTTTTTTTTTTTAGGTCAGCAGCCTTGTTTTACATATTGAAGAAGCCCATAAACTTCCAGTAAAACATTTTACTAATCCATATTGTAACATCTACCTGAATAGTGTCCAAGTAGCAAAAACTCATGCAAGGGAAGGGCAAAACCCAGTATGGTCAGAAGAGTTTGTCTTTGAGTAAGTCTTATTTTATCATTAATCATTTTCTTTTATGATATTTCCTTTCTTTCCATTCTTTTGGTCTCTGTATCTAAACCATCAGAACAAGGTACCACATCCAGGTGTTTTAACAGCATATATATATACATACACACACACACACACGTGTATATATATATATATATTTTGTTTTATATGTTCACCTTTATTTGTGAAGCTGTGCCCTTGGTTTTTCCACCTAGTTATTTACATGAATTAGCAAGTCAAAAAACAAAATGTTTAGTAGGGTTTCCAGTACTTATTTGAATGAATTATTTAGGAGGTTAAAGATGGTAGGTAAAGTATATAATTTGCTTGTCTTCTGTAAACCAAATAATACAATATGTTGTGAAATAAGAGTAGCACACTCACTTTTTTTTTTAAGCTGAAATAGGGAGCTTATTTGATATTAGAACTAAAGGAATAAAGTAGTTTGATGTTAAAACATTTTCTTAACTCTTTTTCTCCTTGTTCCTTTAGTGATCTTCCTCCTGACATCAATAGATTTGAAATAACTCTTAGTAATAAAACAAAGAAAAGCAAAGATCCTGATATCTGTAAGTTGATACAGAAACTCTTTCTAAAGTAGAAAAAGCATGTTTTATAAACTTTTAAAATTCGCAATGAAATAGTCTTAAAAATTAAAACAAATACAAGTAGTATAATTTGAGATAGTTTCTTTCTGTACTTCTTAAAGTATTGATTATTGAGAAAGAATATACCTAAGAAAGAAAAACACCAACCTGATTCAACTGTACAGTTAAGTACTTTAAAATATCTAGCCACTGTCCTTTCTCCAATGAATAGGAAGAATAAGAAAATGATTACAGTGATCTTTTTGAACGGTTTACCCTCATCCCTTCTTTCTACTTTTTATATTTTTCCTGTTTTCTTTCTTTTGAGATGGAGTCTCACCCTTACCACCCAGGCTGGAGTGCAGTGGCAGAACTTGGCTCACTGCAACCTCTGCCTCCCACGTTCAAGTGATTCTCCTGCCTCAGCCTCCTGAGTAGGTGGGATCACAGGCGCCTGCCACGATGCCCAGCTAATTTTTGTACTTTTAGTAGAGATGGGGTTTCACCATGTTGGGCAGGCTGGTCTCGAACTCCTGACCTCAGGTGATCCACCCACCTCAGCCTCCCAAAGTGCTGGGATTACATTAGCATATAAATAAAAAAGAATTCTATTTAAAAATTACCCTTAACCTCGAATATGTCATTTATTCACTTCTGGTAGTCAAAGGCTCTCAGTTCCTGTTCTTAGCAGCACAACTCTTTCCATCCTGCTACTAAAACAGAAACAGTTGGCAGTGGGATTTACCATTCACATCAGGGTGAATTAGGTTAATGCCTTCTTAAAACTCAGGCTTAGGGAAAGTGATATGTATTAACAGACAGATCAAAGCCTGAATATTTCTCTATAAAATGTTTATTCTATAATTTTTTTTTGTACTAATTTTAGTTTTCCCTTTTATGATAAAATCCAACCCCCACAGTAATGACACAGAAGGAAGGCCATGCCTTATATTTAAAGTGCTCTTTTTTCACTACTTTTCTTCTTAGATATACCTCCAGATCTTGGCAGCTTAAGGGTTACCTGTTTAAAATGGAGTTTTCACCTCCACAGGCCGAATTAGATATGATTTCTCTGTACTCCAACAGCATTCACCACTGTTAACAGCACTTATCAATGTTCACATGACTGATTTCTTGCCATCTTGAATAAACTGACTGCTGTGTAACTCAAAGACCACATCTCAATCCTCTCTATACTTCTCCCACCTATCAGAGTTTAGTGTATGGTACATTCAGTAAATAAGTGAAGCAGTTAAATACTGAACTTGTGATGTTACTGAAAACTCCTTTAATGAAAAGCATTTAACACCATTGAGAAGACTGAACAACAGGAAAATTTACTTGCATGACTAATTATCATGTTATCTTTTTAGACAATAATTGCTTGTTTTTCTTCCCAAGTATTTATGCGTTGCCAGTTGAGCCGATTACAGAAAGGGCATGCCACAGATGAATGGTTTCTGCTCAGCTCCCATATACCATTAAAAGGTATTGAACCAGGGTCCCTGCGTGTTCGAGCACGATACTCTATGGAAAAAATCATGCCAGAAGAAGAGTACAGTGAATTTAAGGAGGTATTATTTGTCTAATTATTTTTGTTAGAATTAACATAAACATTTAATAAAAGATCCATTAAGCTAGACAGAGTAATTCATAGCTTAGTGGCACAGTGACACCAGAGAAGATTAAAAACCTTGTATTATAGTGTGATTTTGATTAGACTAGAAATAGGTAGACTCTGAATTCATTCTAAGAACTTATGAAAGAAAGAATGCTTAATGCTGTGTACTTTAAACCATCTTTTAAAATGTCATTTTAGCTTATACTGCAGAAGGAACTTCATGTAGTCTATGCTTTATCACATGTATGTGGACAAGACCGAACACTACTGGCCAGCATCCTACTGAGGATTTTTCTTCATGAAAAGCTTGAATCGTTGTTGTTGTGCACACTAAATGACAGAGAAATAAGCATGGAAGGTATAGTATGGTTATGTATAGTATGGCTATGATACTTTAAGAAACTGGGTTTAGACTTTGTATCACGCATATATAGACTCTATCTCTGAATATACTAAATTGTTAAATTATATTGCAAATTGTTAATCTGATTTCCCTTATTATTGCAGTTGGATGTTCTGATTATGTCAGTTACTTTGGGGAGCTAATATTTCTAATGGAGGTTTTGGCAGATAAGTACTAGAAGCCCCAAGAAAAGTGGTATCTGTGTCCACATCAGTGGCTCATAGTGCTTGACTATCAAGAAAAGTCTGGCATACTTAACTATATTCTCTTACTTTTTACTTCATTGCACAGAAGTTGGGTGTCACCTGCATTTTATTTCTAGCTTTTATAGATGGGTAGTTCCCAAGCTGATGGACACACAGTGTTTTTAATGACTTACAAATACGTTGAAATAATTACCCTCTCCCTGCCCCTCCAACCAAGCACTTTGATTCAGTAACAGTTCTTGCTTCTAGATTCCCCAAATAAATAGTAAAGTTTAGAACTATTTCCTCCTCATTATAAAAATTATAAAGGTATATAATTTGTCAAGGAATAGATAAAACTGTGATCCTTATTTTACATTGAGTTTATCTTTTCTGACAGCATTTGTATTTTATTAAAATTTTACCGAAACTCATCAGACATGTTTTAGGCTAATTAATCTATATTGAGATTTTGTGTTATATTTGTAATCCTAAATAAATCCCCAAATTTCAAAGCCTGGGGTCATTGGACAGCGCAGCTGACTTATGGTCCTAATTTTGTCACTAGCTGTCTAATTGATCTTAGACAAGCCATATAACCATTCTGAGTCTTCATTTTTCAGTATAAACATGCAGTGTTAATCCCTTCTCCTGTTTATGATATAAAGAGGTAATACATCTGAAAGTCTTACAGAGTTAAGTTGTAGAAGTATAGGATGTCATTGTAATTAGTACTTCAATGTTGCATGCAAAAGGTACATTTAAAAGGCTATTCCTGTTGAGGTAAAATGAATTCACTTAATTTCCAATTTGGTCACATTGAGTCCTTAACAAATAATCTTCTAATGTAAATATTCGTGTAGATGAAGCCACTACCCTATTTCGAGCCACAACACTTGCAAGCACCTTGATGGAGCAGTATATGAAAGCCACTGCTACACAGTTTGTTCATCATGCTTTGAAAGACTCTATTTTAAAGATAATGGAAAGCAAGCAGTCTTGTGAGGTAAGAATTTAATTAAGAAGTATTTTTGCAAACACCTGTTTGCAAAACACCTGTTTGCAAAAATACATTACATTTTAAGGAAAACATGTTAGATTTCTAAAATTATTCCTCATAGCAGTTATACCCTTTTGTAATATATTTATTACAATGTTTTACAAAATGAACTTTGGAAATACTTGGTCATTTCTTCTGCTGTACTAATGACAAACTATATATTACTTACAGAAAGTGTGCATACATAAACTGAAGGCTTTGCTAGTGACTTATCTCATAACCTATGTAGCACTTCATAACATCTAGTTTTGTCCTTGAAGGTTTTTTTTGCGAGAGGAGAATTGAGATAACCTCAACAAAAGCAAATAAAAAACACCTTTTAGGATTGTTAAAGCTTAAGTACAAATTCATAATAAACTATTAAGATAGTAAGCGGAATCTCACACATATATTCTTTCATTTTAATGGTTAAGCGACTACATATTTTAGATTTGACATAAAAATCAATAAAATAAGGAATTGTTTCTCACAGTGGACACTGGGACCAGCAACTGTTAATCCTGCACAAAGATGTCAATTTGTACTAATAACTTGAAGGGAAGAAATTTGTGATTTAATGTTGGAAATCTGGAGTAGTGCCATAGTTAGCCTAACATAAGGATGACACAGAAATTCAGCAAGTAGGTAGGAAGTCTCCAGACTTTAGAGACAGGCTACAGAATTTGGACTTCCATAGATAAATCTACTCTGCTGACACTAGATCAGAAGGGTTACAGGAAGAGTCCTGACAAAGGTTTGTGATTCTGCCTAAGACATTTGATATTTTTATTAGCCATTAAATAAGTCTCATTCAGAAAAGGCTTTTAATTGGCTTCCCCCCCCAAATAAACATAATTGACTAATTACTGTTTGCTTTTCAGTTGGGTAATTGGGAATAAATGGTAACAAATCTACCAGAAGGAGTTCCATAGAGCAAACTACTTACAAACTCCCACTTATACAAAGAAAAAAGATGAATACACACTGAGATACTGAAAAAGACAACCTTGAAAACTACAACTACTTGTTTACCTCAATTCATTTGCATTTGTCATTGCCAAGATGCATTTATATTGATTTATTCCTTATCTTAGTTAAGTCCATCAAAGTTGGAAAAAAATGAAGACGTGAACACTAATTTAGCACACCTATTGAACATACTTTCAGAGCTTGTGGAGAAAATATTCATGGCTTCAGAAATACTTCCGCCGTAAGTGGTGAAATTTTCATTTGACAAGAAATTGTGTATGTCTTGAAATATTTATATTTCTAATACATGTGAAAGCTTTTCTGTTGTCCTGTTATTATACTCTGAAAAAGTCATGGTTAATCTTTATAAGATAAATAGTATTTAAAGAAAAGAACTGCCTTAAAGATCCTAGAGTGAAATATTTACATTAAATTAAACCACTGTTTTTGTACAAGCCAATATGTCTGGTTTGTATAGTAGCTTGGGGAGTGAATAGAGGTTTATAGTTCAGATTTGAGATTATAAGACATCTTGTTTATCTATTTGTCTATTTTTGATAGGCTAATCACTCTGTTAATATGCTTTTAGGCCTCCAGTATTAGTAAACTCACTTGTTCAGGTAGAAGTTAACTTAAGTCTAAATATTTCTCCTCAGAATTTGCAGCTGGTTACTTCTCTATATCTGAAAGCAAATGTCCAGAAGTTGACTGAATAAACTGATGATGATAAACTTACTGGATAAAGTTTTCCTTACCTCTTGCTAAATGTCTCATTACTTCTGGCAAAATATTTTTTTGGGGGAAATGGTCAGTTGTATTAAACTGTGGTATATTTGGGTAAATTAAGCTTTTGGCTGCTATGAGATCAGTATTTTCACTTGCTTTCTGTGCTGAGATGGTTGTGTTATTTTGGCAGGACACTGAGATATATTTATGGGTGTTTACAAAAATCTGTTCAGCATAAGTGGCCTACAAATACCACCATGAGAACAAGAGTTGTTAGGTAAGGCTCATCAATTCATTTGTTACATCACGTACTGATAGGTAGATAATTGTAAAAAATTGAAGTAAACTTCAAGTTACTATGAGATTTAGCTACCATCTGCATTTTCTAAAAACATGAACATTCATTTACAGTCAAGTAAGTATTGAACTATTCAGGATTTTTAAACCCTTACAGGATGAGGTTAAAAGTTATATAACAAAATCTGTAGCTAACTTCATATAGTATTCTTCATATATACACACTCACACAGATTGGCACTAAGAGAGAAGAGCAGTAATTGACCCATTGAGATATTAATTGGTTTGTTTCAATCTGTGACTCTGAGTTAATCTGTAACCAGAACATGTAGTTTTGAAGCTGTGTTTCAGTCTGTTCATTGTACCATAATTAGGAAGAACTATTTGTGCAAATCATTGAATTTGGGAGCTTATATAAAGGGACTTCATTATCATCATTCTATAGGAAGAATTGCTTTGGCAAATCCTGGAGTTTGGGAATTTCTAAGGTTACTTCATTATCATTATTCTAACATATTTTTCCAACGAAGAAGCAGATCTGTCTGGAGAGGTTAAGTTGCTGGACTAAGGTTATATAGAAAGTTAGTGGGTAAGCAGAACTAAAGGTAACTAAGACCCAATCTGATATCCTTAACTCTTATTGTAGGCTTTTGCATTTGTTAAGCATACTCCAACCAATTCCAGACAAATGGAAGTTTAATGCAAAGTGTCATGGAATATAGCAGTCTTCTTATAATTTGTTATTTAGAATATATACTGCCATGTCATGTTATATTTTTAAAAAATTAGGCAACCGTTACCACCATTATTACACAATTCATTTTGAAAATGTGTGTTAATCCTTCCTTCAACCTAAATTTTGTCAAGGGGCTTCTATTTCTTTTTTTTTTTTTTTTTTTATAGGTGGGCAGATAAAATTTCTCTTGGTTATGATGTGACATATTTAAGAACTACAGATTCTGCTTTTCTTGGCATTAGTGGTGATTGGGAGGAAAAGAAAAGAATTACAAGCATAATATTCCAGCAGTTATGGGTGATGTGTCAATTAAAACTGTTCTATAAATCTGTATGTTTCAAATAAGCATAATTGTTAAGCAAACACAGCAAGAAATTGTGAACTGTTTGATGCAATAGGGTGTTTTAGGGGCATTTTTGCCAAGGTTGGTTTCAGGCTCATAGACCTACTATGTATAAGTATCACAGTATTTTCAAGTAAAGTTTACGTGAGTCTTTGTAATTTGAGAAGTCCAAATTTAAAGTCTTAATTGTTACTGTTATATGTTATGTTTCTTTCTTTCTTTCTTTTTTTTTTTTTTGAGACAAGATCTCAACGGTTGCCCAGGCTGGAGTGCAGTGCTGTGATTTTGGCTAACTGCAACCTCTGCCTCCCAGGTTCAAGTGATTCTCGTGCTTCAGCCACCCAAATTGCTGGGATTACAGGCATGCACCACCACACCTGGCTATTTTTGTATTTTTAATAGAGATGGGGTTAGAGCACGTTGGCCAGGCTGGTCTTGAATTCCTGGTTTCAAATGATACGCCCACCTTGGCCTCCCAAAGTGTTGGGATTATAGGCGTGAACTACCATGCCGGCCAATGTATTACAATTTCTATAAATGCTATTGAGAGGTAACATGTTTACTTCTAAGAGTCCAAAAATTAGCAAATAGGCACATGTTCAAAGGTAAATGCTGAGAGATTAGGTAATCCACTGTAACAGAGAACAGAGATTGTGTCTTACTAATCTCTAGAAGGAGTTGTGTAACTCATTTTGGGAATAATGCTTGTCTTTACATAGATTGTGTCTGTCAATCTGTAAAAGGAATTGTGTAATTCACTATGTTAGGAATAATGCCTGTCTTTACATGGGGAAAGTAAGAGGTTATTAGTGTGTATTCCTCTTAAAAGGAAATTAGAGAGAATTTATCTACATGACAACATATCCTCCCTACCCGTGACTAAAGGAGGCAGAAAAGGAGTTATGTACAAAAGCTTCATTTTTACACTGACATTGTCCCAAAGTAAAATGAACAGATAAAATCACATATGACAGCTATGAGTATAATTTTTGCTATTGCTATTATTTTGTAATTTGACAACTGTTTAAACTTTATTATTCCTTGTCTTGCCTTAAAAAGCTTTTCAGGCTGGACATGATGGCTCAAGCCTGTAATCTCAACACGTTGGGAGACCAAGACAGGAGGATTGTTTCAGGCCAGGAATTTGAAATTGTCCTTGGTACCGTAGTGAGACTGTGGTCTCTACAAAAATAATTAAAAAAAAAAAAAATTAGCCAGGTGTACCCTACGTATAGTCCTAATTACTCTGAAGACTGAAGCAAGAGAATTGTTTGAGCCCAGGGGTTCAATGTTGCAGTGAGCTGTGATTGTGGGCCACTGCATTCCAGCCTGGGTGACAGAACAAGACCCTGTCTCAAAGAAAAGAAAGCAAAAAGCAAAAAAAAAAACAAAAAACAAAAAACCTTTTCAGCCTCCTATTGTATACATTTTCATTTATCAATAAGTTACCTTTTCTCTAGTGCAGTGGATTCTTATTTTTATATGACTCATCAACAAAATCAGTGCAACCAACTTAGGTTGTTCTGCTTAATCTAAAATTCTAAATAGAGTAACACATTCAAGAATCAGATATAATAGGTATATTCTTAAAATATGATGTTTTGGCTTACTGTTTCCTAAAACTTAACTGTGTCTGGGCTTTCCTATATTGGTTTAGAGTGAAGTTTATGGTTCTATAAGTGCTAAAAATTCTGTTTATTGTTTTAAAGTAACACCTTATATAGGTGTTTTCTAAAAAAAAACAAAAAATTTCCCTCCCATTTAGTGGTTTCGTTTTTCTTCGACTTATCTGTCCTGCCATCCTGAATCCACGGATGTTCAATATCATCTCAGGTAATCAGCTTTTGATAAATTTTGAAATTAAAAAAAATTA
>NW_016107331.1:7910890-7930350 GCF_001604975.1 Cebus imitator
TCCAATTCTAAATCTTGGCATATATGAAGTGTTCCAAAGCACCCTTCCTTCCTTGTGCTTCTTCAGCTTTTCTCTTGTTTCTTTTCTTTCATCTAATATCTGGTCTGAGATGGCATGATTACACATATTCCACCTTTTTTCTGCCCATACTGTGTCTCAAACCTTTATAATAGATGACTTCTTATAGTCTGCAAGTTGGCTTTTTCAAGTTGGGAAGAGCTTTGCTTAGGCCATTGCTAGACTGCTGCCAGCTGGATCTTCAAAATCAAAATTATATCTACAGTTGGAATAGTATTCTGTGAGTACTTATGAAGAAAGCAGTCCTGGTTCCTCTCATTAGAGATTTTTTAGATCACCAGTTATACAGTGTTAATTGGCCATTTTAAACTCTGGTAAACCGGATCCAGCTTTGCGTATTATCCTTATATCCATATTCAGAAGACTTTCAGATATTACAAGCTTCTTTCAAAGAAAGGGTAACAGGGATATTTGTGACTTTGAATATAATAACCATTATAAACAGTAGGACCCTGAACCATTCTTCCCTTAATAATCTGAAGCTTAAAATTGTACTAAAAATGTTTTGGAATGTCTTAAGTTTTACTTTTATAGCCATCATGTCTCTGTAATTATCTTTTATTGCTACTAAAGTGGATAAATCTATAAATCTATTAAGATTAAGGGTTTGAAATTCTTTTGGAGAGATTTTTCTGATGTTGGCCTCAGAGAACACTATCTAAAACTAGGCAGTCATGTAGGTTACCTGTGAGATTTTACTGTTAAATAATTACCTTAAGTTTCAGAGCTTATATTTAATGGACACCAATATTTTTCATTTACATCCCACTATTTGTGTTCTACAGGGAAATGCTTCCTCACTTACATTTTAAAAGTTTATTAAATTTCATGTTTTTCTCCTCAAAGCAGAGATCCTAGACTTTATCTTGGTTCTTGAGCTTTAAGTGAATTATTTGGACTGCAAATAATGTTGGGAGGAGGGAATTGCTCAGATTGCAAATTCCTAACCTGAGTAGGCTGCAATTAGCTTTGTGAACTGTCACAAAGGATGTGAGGAGTGACAACTCTTTTCCAGTGATAAAGGTAAATCTTTGAGGTCCTCTGAAATAGTATCAACCATTGGGAATTGCTGAGTTTGTAGTACCCTTTTCATAAGCCTAGAGGTACTGATAAGCATATTCAGTTTTTCTCTTTTAACTCAAGTTCTTTTGATTATACAGACCATACATTTTGCTGAGTTGACTGGAAGAATGGGTAGTATTTTAACAGTAATGTTTAAGTGCTATATTTATAATGGTTTAGCTGGAAGTGCCATTGGAGTCGGTGTCATTAGCTGTGCCCAATTCTCTTATAGATTCCCCATCTCCTATTGCTGCAAGAACACTGACATTGGTGGCTAAATCTGTGCAGAATTTAGCAAATCTTGTGGAATTTGGAGCTAAGGTAAAAACATTTTGATATTTTAAAATGTAATTTATGAATGCAAGTTTGACATAAAACCACAAAATATAGCTTAAATAAATTTTTAACAGTGAAATTTTTAGCAATGTGGTAATTTTTGTTGGTGTTTGTTTTTAAAGCATCTTGTTTAAATTCTACATTTTAATACTGGGACTTTAAAAAACAGCATGTCAGCTATTACAGAAAACAAATTTTTCAAGGTCCAGTGTACTCAAATTCTCACTTTTAAACATAATCAGTGAGCCTAATTTTATTTCCCAATAAACATTCACTGTAAATAGTAAAACTCAGATGAGTTTGTTTTCTTTTTAAACACCCACACATAATTGTACTATCTAAGGATAATGACTAATATTCAGTTGGCATCATATCACAGCTTCTGCTTTTGTCACCTAATAAGTGACAGACATCTTGCCATAGGTGGAAATATATAATTTTCATTGTTCTTAATATTGGATATTTAGATGGCTTCCAGTTTGTCCCTGTTACTACTATAACATATCCTTGCATACATTTCCTTTCATACTTGTTCAATTATTAGCTGAACTTTGGAGTAAAATTACTCAAGTTAAATTCATGGTTTAGGCTTTAGCTATGTATTGCAAGATTTCCTGTCAGCAATTTAAGATACTTTTGTTGTTCCTTGCAGCCTTGCCAAAACTCATTGGGTAGTATGCTCTTTTTCTTTTTTGCCAATTTGATAGACATATTATTTTGTGTTTCTTTAGACTTTCATGTCTCTATCTTTGGAATTGCCTATTGAGGTTCTTATCTCATTGAGTCTCCTACTGACTTTTAAAGAGTGTGTTAATCTTAACCTTTTCCATATTTATAGGATACTTTTAAGTAGGATTTTAGTATGATAAGCAGTTAACATATATGGCCTAGCTTTTGAGTTTATCTGAATCTTGAGGCAAGTTACAAATAAGATATTTTTCTATTGCAGCCTTTATTATATTGCATTTTAATTCCCTGTAATCTCTGCTGGATTCTAACCTCTGATTTGGGGCCATGTTTGAATGAATTTATATATAAGCAATTTGGGACTGCCAGGCTATGTGTTATGATTTGCGTTTGGGTCCAGAATTCCTTGTTCTTTCATTAAAAATACCCCATGCTCCTCAGTATAGCCATTTGCTTATATATTAGAAGGAAAATACTGTCATTATATGATTTAATCCTTGTGAATTGCTGTTAGCCACAATTACTTTTGCACCAACCTAATAGATGAAACAGTGATGTTTGTTTCTGATGCATATAATAGAGGCATTTTATTTTTCAGGAGCCCTACATGGAAGGTGTCAATCCATTCATCAAAAGCAACAAACATCGTATGATCATGTTTTTAGATGAACTTGGGGTATGTATATAATTTTTAAGATTTATGGTTAGTATAGCTGAGTTAACCCACTTAAGCAGCAACCTTTAGAAAGATTTTTCTGTCTAGAACTAAAAAGACAAAAAGCCTGCAAATTTTTGTCTGCCTTCCTAAACAAAAAAGTGAATTTTTGTTTGTAATTAAAACCGTTTATTTTTACACTAAATAGTTTACACCAAAGCATACATTACTGTTGGCTTTTGGACTACTTCCATCATTTTTTAGGGTCTGTCTTGCCTTTCATATCCTTTTAAAGCTATCATATCTGACTGCCATGACATTCTGTTGACTCCTACTTTGCTGCTACTATGTGGGGCTTGAAGCAAGACAATGACACAGTTCTGACCAGGTTAAATACATAGACTGAAGAGTGTTCTTTTCTAAAATAAAAGACATGGATTTGGTGTTATGCTTCATTCAGTGTGAATACAAATGCCTCATTTGGGCCTTGTTAATAAAATAAACTGTGATTACAAAATTATGAATGAATATATTTTGTAATTTCTAGGACCCTGCATTTCTTAAGTTAAATTTTCATGATTGTATAGATTTTCAGGTACTGAGTCCATTTTAAACTAAACTTATTAATAATTCAGTTCATATAAAGAGAAACCAGGAAGGTACATGTACACATGAATAGAGCCAGGTATATGGCATGGCATTAGGGAGTGCCAGGATTGGAGACTGAGGTGTCCATGTTCCATCTTAATGCATTCTGATTCAGTTAAAAAGACCACCACAACCATACCACTGTGGCAAACACATCAGGCATGCATGTGGGTCACTAGTTTGCAGCCTCAGGTATAAAAACAAGTATATGAAAAATTATGGCATAACTCTATTGTGAAATTGACAAAAATGCTAAAAGTTCATTCTGTATGTGAACTGGGATATAGGTGGTCAATCACTGGAAAACATTTTTCTGTAATGTTTAAAAGGAGCTGTGAGAAATTATGCCACACAATCTAGGATTTCATACTGCTTAGAATCCAAATATAATACTACTATTATTTCTTCACCACCCGTATAAACCAAATTCACTTTTGATGACCCACCTCAATTATTATCTCCTTCAGGAAGCTTTTGCTGAACCCCAAACATGAATAAAATACCTTTTGTTTTACCTCCTAAGTATCCCCTGCATACCTGTGATACATAACTCCGTGTTGCTATGGTTACTTTTCTAAAGGCCTTTCTACTAGAGTCAGCTCTCTGAAGGCAAACTTGGTGTCTGTCAGTCATCTCTATAATCCTTTACTTGAGTCACTAAATGAATGTCTTCTGCGTAATTGTTTATTCTATAGAAAATATTCTTTTGCAGTTTTTAGTTATGTAAGGCAAATACTGCCCCCACTTTACTGGTAACCCAAGCCCTTGCTAAATGTTATTCCAAGGCTTAAAGTAACATTGGCATTTAGTGTTGATAATAAAGTACAGGTTGAGTATCCCTAATCCGAAAACTGAAATGCTAAAAAAGCCAAAACTTTTTGAGCACCAAAAGGAAAGGCTACTTGGAAAATTTCCAATTTTGGATTTTTGGATTGGGGATGCTTTGCTGGCAAGTATACTGCAAATAAATATTCCAAAATCCTAAACACTTCTAGTCCCAAGCATTTTGGGTTAAGTGACATTCAACTTATACTATAAACTTTAATTCTAGTGACTAAGTTACTTTATGAACCTTATCTAAAGGTACCATAATTAACACTGATTATTCCCACATTAAATCAGCAAGCATTCTGAGCACAGTCCACAGATAATTGCAAACCTGACATAGTCTCATTGCATTTTCATAGTGCAGCTCCTACTTACATACAGATCAATTAGGACAAACTACAGGAGCTTAATAATGAAATTTAGTCTAGGAATTTTAAGTTTAGGTTGAATTTAATCCAGATTAGCAGTTAACCTATACTATTTGGCATATGTTCTAGATTTCAGATATAAATTGTTATGAAGCCACACCCTCCACCTTTATTTTTAGAATAGCAATAATATTGTACCATATCCTGCCATGCTATGGAAGAAAATGGAATCTGGCTTTCATTTGAATACAAAGGTTACAGAGTTTACATTTTACCATAATCAATGCTGAATATTTCATTAAAAGTCTTTAGAATTTTAAGAGAAATCTGAGAATTAAAAAAAATTATCTAAAATACCTGATTAGAATCTTTTCACATGAGACTATAAAGATTTGTATACCTAACAAAAAATTAGCCGGGCATGGTGGTGGGTTCTTGTAATTCCAGGTACTGGGAAAGCTGAGGCAGGAGAATTGCTTAAACCTGCGAGGCGCAAGTTGCAGTGAACCAAGATGCTGCCATTGCACTCCAGCCTGGGCAACAAGAGCGAAACTCCATAAAAAAAAAAAAAAAAAAAAAAAGATTTGTCTTTTTTTTTGTATTTCTAAATGCAATTTTATGATTCCCTTAAAGAATGTACCTGAACTTCCGGACACTACAGAGCATCCTAGAACTGACCTGTCCCGTGATTTAGCAGCATTGCATGAGATTTGCGTGGCTCACTCAGATGAACTTCGAACACTCAGTAATGAGCGTGGTGCACAGCAGGTAAGTGTTTGCCAGCCTTCATTATTAGTGATACTTCAAGGGTTAACACTCTGAGAAGTAATAAACAGCTGAATTCTGGTTAACATTTTTATCTTGTTACATTAAATTTTTGAGACACTGAATCATATAACAAAAGATCTCAGCAGACAGAAATAACAGGCCCAAACTAAACTGATGTATATTTAAAACTGAAAAACATCAGATTTTGCTCTTGAGTCTGAATGTTGATTGTATGGGAAAACATTGTTAATATACTTTAGTGGCATATGTGAAAATTGCCAGTAAGTCACTATTGATTTTTTTTTTTTCAGTTTGTCTTCTGTCACATACAGATACAGTGCATGACCAAAGTGATTCTCAAATTGTGAAACAAATTACTATTATTTGGGATGTTTGTCAGATTTCACATCCAGAGATTCTGAAGTGTGGCCTTGAAAGCTGCACTTCTAACAAACTCTCACAGGAATTTATAGGGATTCAGATGCAAGTGATCCATGGCCTACACACTACATAGACTTCTGTCTGCCATCTGCACCAACCAGATACAGACTAGGATGTATTCAAAGAGGGACTAGAATTTTAAGGGATTTAAAACCTTAATTAAAAAAATTAAGGGTTAATTAAAATATTATAACAAAATGAATTACATTTTGAATGTCTTCAGCTGACATAAGGGCCACTGAAAGGTGAGCACAGGGAGTTTTTACTACTTTATAATGTAGTTTCAGGACATAGTGAATGCTGTCACTGCACTGGCTAAACCATTCAGCAGGGATTTTGTAAAAGCAATTAAAGCATTGAGTTTGGTGACTGAGTTCTCTTCAACCTGAGATACTAGAATCCTAGAAAATAATTAAATGACTTGCCTTAAAATGACTTGCCTTAGATATTAAATAAAAAAATAGGAGATTTTTAAAAAGAGGTAAACTGCTTCTGGCAAAATAAGATAGTTTTGGCCTAAAAAATAGCAGTATGCCAAGCACAAATGAATTTCTGTTCACTTTAGGATATAAAAATTCTTAGTTATGACCAGAAATGCTCAGCCAATGACTGAATAATAGAAACTTAACATTTTGAGTGGAATTGTGATAATATCTTAGGAATCCCTTTGCTTTGATATGGCTTTTTTCAAATCTAGGTTCCCATCCTGAAATTGCTGACTGAGCTTTCATTTATTTTCATACCATTTTTTTTCCTTCTGTGTAGCACGTCTTGAAAAAGCTCCTGGCTATAACAGAATTGCTTCAACAAAAACAACACCAGTATACAAAAACCAATGATGTCAGGTAGCAGCCTTCGCCCCAGTGTTCTGCATGGATTCGGCATGCCCAGTATGGTAATTCACATCAGTATAATGTCTTCTTTGCTCTTGCCAAAAAATAGCACACTTTTCCACATTCCAGTGATGTGTGAGCTATGCAAACAAAATCTAAGATTCTGCTGTTGAGTAACTGTGCCAGCAAACTTGTATGCTATCTGTGCAGGCTATTTGCACTTTTTCCACATGGAATCAATCTTTAAACAACCTCTGAGCCTTGGTGTACAGATCACCTTTCACAAAATGAAATGCTATGACTATATCTTGAACTTTGAAAATATATTTTCAGTACACCCAGTTGCCAAAGTTTTCCTGTCTCTTGGAGGAAGAACTATGAAATCAACTGACAAGAAAGCATTCTCTTATGTGTATAACTGGATTGCAGACTGTTCTCACTGTAACTACTTCCTGATTAGGAAATACGACCATTGACTGTTCAATGATTATTTGTATTTACAGTTTCCAGAGTTTGTCATTATAACAGGAACAATCTTTGCTGTATACGTTTAAAAAATATTGTGCTATTTCTCTTGCTGGAACTGTTGAAAGAAAATATATAGAATGATCTATTGCTCATCAGCTTTATTTTTTAAACATACTACTTATTTTAAAATTGTCAAAGACTGTATTTAGCTCTCATAATGCTTTGTTAAATGTTTACAAAACAGTAAATAGTTTGAATTCAGTAAATATTATTGGTTTATTGTATTGATCAATGCATGTCACCCATCCAACCATTTTATAAACTACCAGTTTCTTTTATGTTAACTAGAATGCTTTTGTTAAACGTATTTGTTCATTATTTGTGCCACCCCTTTGATTATGCAGACAACCTCATCAGCTGCTTAACTTATCCATCTTTGAACTTATGACTACTTGTTGTATCTGCTGGATATTTAGTTCAACTGTATAGTTTTATTTACTTCTGTATGTGCATTTTTGTGAAGTATTCACAAAGGCTAAGTTAAAATAAAACCAAGGGAAATCTTGCATAATTGATTACTTTTGTCTAAATAGAGCTAAGCATTTAATTTGTTTATTTTCTTCCTCCTTCAGGGGCAGTTTAAACCTTAGCATCAGAGCAAGGCCCAGGGAGAAGCTGAAGCTTCAGATCAGTACTTTTGCAAATTCTATATTATTCAACAATTCCTTCCCTCTCATAGTTGTTCAGGGGAGATAAGACATATGGAACATATGTGGCAGTATGACATTGGTAATCAATCAAAGTGGGTGAGACAGAAACCCAAGGTGGTATTCCCACAGTAAGGAAAGGCCCAGATTCCAAGAGCAACACTTTATGCTATTCCTCCAATGTATAAAATACAGGGGAAAAAAATTTTAAGGGTTTAAAAGATGTCTGCTTCATAGTTTCAAGCTATAAAAGTCAATTATTTCTATGGGAGCTGCTAACCTTAAGTGACTTCAATCACAGTTCAACACTGATAGCAAAAATCTCAAGTCCTGTGCTCCTTTTCCTTGACATCAACTCAATTCATTCCATTCTCTCCCTTTTTGGCTCTTTATCAAATTATTCTCCTTTCCTCTTTTTTCCAGCTGAACTTGGACCAACATAGTATCCCAGGTGGTCTCCTTCCTTGGTTACATGATAGCCGACAGGGAAGATATGAACTAGTCAAGATATTTTTGCTGTGCATTTTGGTTCCCACTAATTGCCCCTCAATCTTTAGCCATACACTAAGCTGTCATTCTTCAGCCTGAAATCCTTCTCCCTTTTATTTAAAATCACAAACCTGACTTCCCCTGTGCTTCTTATATTTTAATGTAATTTGTCTCAAGTTGAAATGGAAACTTGTTACTTACCTTTGTAGGTAGTAACTAGCTTGTCAGTGTTGAAATAAAATCTCTCAAACTTTAACTTTTTTAATGGGGCTGGGTGGGAAAATTTTCAGTGGTAAGTGTGGACCTTGCTCTGATGCCAAAGTTTGGCGATCTGAAAGGGAAAATGAGACAAATTGTGAACATCTTGCAATTCTGTCTACAGCCTAGCAGCAATGTACTTAACTAAGACTACAATGGAGGATTTACAACTTTTGGCTTCTTCCACTCTGCTTTTGCAAAATCTCACATCATGAGTTTATTCCTTTCACTCCAGAATGAGAAGGGAAAAAAACCCCACAAAACTCAAACCTACAATATGAAGGATTGTTAGCGAGAGAGATAAATATGCATTAAGTACTGCCTTAAAATATAAAGATGATGTAATTATAATGGTACCTACCCTTCTGGAAAGTATAGCCTGGGATGTACTGAGACTGAAGAGGTGTGTGTATTCGTGCAATTTAATTAGATTCAGGACACGAATTTCTCAGAATTCTTTCAAGCCAGTTTTCTTGGAAAAAATCTGGCTTGATATACCGACGTCCGCAGTTTGGTTCCAACTATAATAGCCAACATTTACTGAATACTTAGTGTATGCAAGTACTATTCCGATTAATCCTATAAGGAGTAGGCATTATTGTCTTCCCTATATTTCGGTGTGGGAAAGTGGCACACCGAGGTTTAATAACTTACCAAGGTCACATACTGAAATAGAGGCAGCCATGATTCATATCCAAGTAATTTGCTGTCATAGTCTGTGCTTTTATATTTTTATATCAGCTCATTTCAATCTGAATTACATTTCTTGAACATATTTAATCTGCAAAATTCCTAATAACTGTTGTTATAATCTACTTACACGGACTCACTTACAGGTGATGTAATAGGTTACTTCTAAGGCCATGGTAGTATGTGCCTGTTGGCCCAGTTACTCAGGAAACTGAGGCAGAGGATTGCTAGAGCCTAGGAGTTTGAGACAGCCTGGGCAACACAGCAAGGCCCTACCTCAAAACAAAATTAAAATACCACAACTGAATATACAATTTGCTGCTACCTACTCATCTCTACCAGCCTAAGAGTTTTATGCTGACAGCTATTCAAAATCATATATTTGATTTAAAAAAACCCATTTGGAAATGTTTTCGGGTAACGAAGGAAAACAAGTAATATTCATTACCCAGATGACTAGCTTTCATTACCATATAACAGTTGAAATACCTTCTGCAGTTTAATAGTAATGCAAAAATAGCTAAATATATCAGGATGCCATTCAAAAAACCATTTGTAAATGTTTCTAGAGGACAAAACACATTCCTTACAACACTTTTAAAGTTGGCTACTGAATTTTGTTTTTTTATGGTGCCTTTTTTTAAAAAAAAGCATAGGTTTACCTATCATATTTTGCTTAAAAAAATGATTAGGCAAATAAGTTGCAGCTTTAATTTGATATGAGTCATGATGGAATAAGAATATCCAAAACAAGTGCTATTCTAGCTCTTTTGAAGATGTTTTATTTTACATAAAGTTACGGTGAAAGGGGGGAAAAAACAAATAGGTTAATATATATTTTATGTTTTCACATTATACTTTTTAAATAAAGTTAAACATTTGATATGCTTCCTACTTCTCTTGATTAGTTAGCATTGACAACTGAACTTCAAATGGTTAGAGAGATTCTACCAGGTCATCATCAGTCCATTCTTCCTAAGAAGGAAAAAAAATGTGGTAAGGATAACACTGAAGCATAACCAGTATTGTTTACCTTTTACCTCCCAGTAGGAAAATGTTCTCTTCCTTTTACCTATGTGGATTACGAAAGATAAACCAGGAAATTTTGTAATACTTCACTGTTAGTAATGTTGGCATGGTCTCACCAGACTCCTCCAATGAGGAATAAAGGTTACAAATGTGACCTTCTGCCTCTGATTATTCACTTACCTGACTTGACAGGTGCAAATTTTTTTTAAAAAGGGGGTAAGGGCAAAGTCCTTGGAGAATAAGAAATAAAGCAAAACTGTAGTAGGTATGTGTATCCCTTTTGCTTTCTATGAACACAGGAAGGATTCTTCATCAAGTAAAGACAGAAGAGATAAAAATCCCTTTAATAATGGACAATAGCACTGTACATAAGGAAGTATGCAAAAAATGAAAAAAAAGCACAACTCTATAATTCTTTTACTTCTATAGTGTTTTTACTCTTGGAGAATAAATCTCAACAGTATACCAGAATGTATAACAAAAATGACTTAGAGTTTATCTTTGGAGTAAAACATACCTCCTCATGTTTGGATTTCTTTGAGACATAATCATCATCTTCATAGCCTTTCCTCTTCTTCCTATAATTAAGCAACTATCAATAAGCAATCCAATACCAGACACAGAAACTAAAGAATATAAAATAAACTAGCAAGGCTATATGCAATGTCATGTATCTACTGAAAAACAAGGCCTGGATAAATGGGAAAAGATACTTTTAAAATCAATTTTGAAATTTAATACATTCCTTTTTTTTGCTTTCTAAGACAAAGTGTCACTCTGTCACCCAGGCTGGAGTGCAATGGCACGATCTTGGATCACTGCAACCTCTGCCTCCCAGCTGCCTCAACCTCATGAGTAGCTGGGATTACAGGTGCCTGCCACCATGCCCGGCTAATTTTTCTTATTTTTAATAGAGACAGGGTTTCACCATGTTGGCCAGGCTAGTCTCAAACTCCTGATCTAAGGGCAATCCACCCTCCTCGGCCTTCCAAAGTGTGGGGATTACAGGCATGAGCCACCGTGCGCAGCCATTTAATGCAATTCTAATTAAAACCCCAATAAAACTTTTCATGGAATCTGTCAAGTCTAACACTGACCTAGGAAAGAGTGTGTGAAAAAACAGCAGAGAACGGAAAGAAAAACCATGCGCTATCTTCAAAGCACACTATAAAAGCTATGGTAATTAAAGTGAGATATTAACAGATCAATGATCAGACTAGATAAGCAAAATAATGACTATGCAGAAGTAGGAATTTAATGTGTAATAAAAAGTATTTCAGGTAACTATGAAAAACATGAAATAAAAAATGAACTGGGACCTGCTGGGCACTGTGGCTCACCATTGTAATCCCAGCTCTTTAGGCCAAGGACAGCAGCTCACTGAGCCCAGGAGTTTGAGACCAGCCTGAGCAATGTGGCGAAACCTCTCTACAAAAAATTAAAAAATTAACTAAATGTGGTTGAGCACCTGTAGTCCCAGCTGCTTGGGACACTGAGGTGGGAAGATCACTTGGGCCTAGGAGGTAGAGGTTGCAGTGAGTCAAGATCAAGCCACTGCACTCAACCTGGATGACAGAGACAGACTTTGTCTCAAAAAAGTAGGGGACGGGAGCTGAAGCAAAAACTACTATTTGGAAAAAAGGTTGTGAAAAACAATAGAATATATCATATGTAAATAAGTACAATCAGCCTTTTGTATCCTGTGAGTTCCACATCAGTGGACTCAACCAACTGCGGATTGAAAATACGAAAAAAAATTCTATCTGTACTGAACATGTACAGACATTTTTTGCCATTACTCCCTAAAGAATACAGCATAACAACTATTCACATAGCATTTACATTGTATTTAGGTATTAGAAGTAATTTAGAGATGATTTAAAGTTTATGGGAGGATATGTATAGGTTATATGCAAATAGGCCATTTTGTATTAGGGCATCTATGAATTTTGGTTATCAGCAGAAGGTCCTAAAACTAATCCCCATGGATACTGAAGGATGACTGTATATAGAATCTATAAAGCACTACAAATCACAAAAATAATGCCAGACAATTGGGCAAGGGCTATAAATAAGCAATACAGAAGACATAAGTAACTATTAAACATGGAAACTTCAGTGCCCCATAGTAATCGAGAAAATGCAAATTAAAATGCCAATGTGATACTTTTTTAGCCAGACTGGCAAAAGTAAAACATTGATAATTACACTTTGTATAATATGAAGATTAATGCAAAGGAGAAAAAACCCGACTTATTTCATACACACATATGGATATACGTGCAGAGAAAGGGCTGGCAAAGGTAAACAACTACTAAGTTACTTCTGAGGTCATGAGAGATTTGAATTTTGATCAAAGGGAACTTTGGTTTCACCTGTACTGACTGACAATGACAATACAGTTTTTGTGTCATGAAAAATAGAGGTAAAATAATTTTGAAAATCAAGGGAAACAAATAGTCCTAAAGTAGCACAACGCATGGTGTGGTCCATGGACCAGGGCTGGTCCATGACTATTTCCAGTTTGTAGTGAGTTAAGTATAGGAATCGTGTGTTTAGAAATTTTTAATAGCAATTTGATATAATCATTTTATGACCTGAATCTGATAAAACTTGACACAAAAAAAACTTATGTTTTTGTGTCTTCACTTTTCTAGTAATGCATTTTTTATTCAATTTTCAAAAGTACACATCTAGTGAATTTTTTTTTAAAAATCCTTCACAGTTTGAGAAGCACTCCTCAAATACTCATAGATATTCAGAATTTGCTTGGCACAGTACAAAGCAGATGGCAATCCAGAATAAGCTATGGCAATTAGGAATTTTGGATTATGGTCCGTTCAGTGGTCTAATCCAGGGATGGATAAACTTTTTGTTTAAAGAGACAGTAAACATTTTAGGCCTTTCAGATCCTATTAGCAGTTTCTGTCACAACCAACTTTTCTATTGTATCAAGAAAACAGCCATAGGTGATAAATAAATGAATGGGTATGCTATATTCCAACAAAACTGTATTCTAAAAACAGCCAGTGGGCTGGATATGCCTGGTAAGTCATAGTTTGCCAACCCCTGGTCTAATCCCATATCAAAATCCATGCAAAAAGAACATAAGCAGTGCTGCAATACTTTCATTAATTAAAGCCAACATTTCTTCTCTATAACTAATCTGAAAAATTCCTATTACCACTGAAACCTGGAAGTGAATGAAATCCACCAATTTCAAGTTCTGTGCTAAATCATGCTATTCTGCACACTTCCTAAGTCCTTAGATACTACCTCACTACAACTGTATAGGAATTTAAGTCATGTGTACTTGACATAAGGACCTAAGAATGCTATTCTGGCTTTTCATACGTATCCAGCAGCACATATTCACCAATTATAGAAATAATATCCAAATAACTATAAGATGCCACAGATAACTCCCATTAAATTTTAACATATAGGGTATAACTTTAAACAACAGAATGCATCCCACAGGAAATAGAAAATGTCAGTTTCATTTCTCCTAGTACCTGCCCAAATTCCCAACTGCTTAAACACTTAAAAATTTCAATCGATCTTTCAATTTGCAAAGCATAAATTGCAAATTCTATGGTGATTTCCATATTCAGCTTACAAATCAATTAAGAGACATTAAAGGTGTTCTTATGCCTACAAGAACAGCCTATTTTGCTATTGGCTTTATCTTCAATATAAAGTTTGTCATCGAAAGTAAGTATGTATGCCAAGTTTCCCTACTCTAGCTAACAGAAGTCTGGAAAGGACATTTGTTCCTCAGACTAGATATCACAACTGCAGAGACCAAAGATTAAAATAACAGGAAAAGGTTAAAGGATTCCTTAAGACCCTGACCCCTGAGATCCCATGAGAAGTAACAGAACAGGACAGGGCCTGCAAGCCAAAGAACACAAGTCACAGCAGGATAGTGAATGCTGAACTATTAACATCTTAAGTTTAATCTCGTTAGAAATGTCCATTCAACAAAGAAAATCTGATTTAATCGATCAGTCAGCTTTCCTCAAATGAGCAAACACCCATAAAATGATTTACAAACCAGCTGGACTGGATAAAATTTATGTCTACTGATCAACACTGTCACATCAACTTACGAGATTACATTAAGTGCAAGCTCAGGAGAATGACATCGCTCCAACTTCTGTTTCAGAATAGCAACTTCTTCAGATCTGGGTGGTTCATACTTTTTTACTAAGTTTCTCATGCCTATGTGGATACAAAAAAGAATTTAAACTGAATAAGCAAACCTTTTCATAGTAAAGGAGCTTGTTATTTTTCAACAAAACACTCTTCAAATGACACAGTTATTCTTCTCAAGATTTGCATCATTCTACTTTAAAATCCTGTAAGCACCATATGTTTAATTCAAGTAATTATGGCTCTCTGCTGTTTAGCCCATACCATGTACAGCATAAAGCACACTGTGTAATCTAGCATTAATTTTTCGCAAATCCTACTGGGGTCACTTTTGTTCAGTTTAAGACTTAAAAAAAAAAAAAAAAAAAACTTGCTCTGGGACTACTTTTCTTGATGAAAAAATATCTGGGAAGACGATTTCAGGGCCACATTAGCATAGGGGAGGGGAATAAAGGCACAAAACTGAGTCTGAACAACAAAAAAAAAAAAAAAAAAAAAAATCCCTAAATGATTTAGTGAACATGCTTTGTTCTCTATCCCCAACCATCTTCATAATATTCTATTCCAGAGATAGTGGACTAAGAATGTATTTCCTATTTACAAAAGAAACTGTTATTACACAACATGCAATAAAGGGAGGATGCTTAGTAAAAATTTGTTAATAATCCTTTGCTTTAACAAAAAACAGACCCTATACAAAAATGTCCACTTTAGGTTAAAAGCAAACTACTATATCAGTAACTTTATAACTGCAAAAGCATCCTCTAGCTGATCTTTATATTCAACTATAATAAACCAAAGAATACAAATTTCAAAATGTATTAGGGGAATGAGGAGAGAGCCAATGGGCTTATAATTATTATTATTTGCCAGCCATGTGATCCAAATGACTATACTGACCTATTTCATAATGCAAACAAAGCAGTATTTTCAACTGAATACTTGTGACTCAACACCCATAAGACACTATCTGTTCCAAACATTACAAATATCTTAGTAGTGTTAAACCTATAAGTATTTTATGAAGAGCTATTTTTATTTCATTTAAAATAAGTGGAGCAAAATAAAGATATTGAGAAGAAATCAGTAATAAAACTAAGCTATGAAATAAGTAAAGTGGAATAAGACTCCGTTTACCTACTAAATTCTATGCTCCTATTATCTATAGTCAAATCACAATTAGCTTTGAAAGTGAACCCCCTAGTGGTAAAGCTAAAGAGCTACAGTTTATAATTCATAAATCACAAGCCTATCATTCTCAAAGAAAGCTCTCAAGATCACTTCGAGCAGAGAATCAAGAAATGACACAGATGCCCTCAAGCATCTTAACTTTTAAAACACAAAATATATAAAATGTATAGCCATTTACTGTCATCCAAGATCAAGATCTTCAATTTTATACTGGTTTAATATTTAATTAAATTACAAATATAATTAAGAACAATTTAGACAGCAAGGTATGGGAACAAACATGATTGAGCTTTAACCCCAAAGAGGAGCTTAGCAGCCATGAACAAGTGTGCCGTGGGCAAGAATGAAGAATAGAGAATGCTGGCTAATTCAGTCAATAAGATGAGATTCTATTCAACCCTTAGGACAGAATTTCTCAACACTAGCACTAATGACTTTTTGGGTTGAATAGTTCTTGGTTATACAGGGCTATATTAGTTTCCCGAAGTTGCTATTAAAATTATCACAAACTTGTTGGCTTAAGACAACAGAAATGTATTGACTCATAGTTCTAGAGCCCAGAAGTCTGAAATCGGTTTCAATGGGTCAAAATTAAAGTGCTGGAAGGGCCATATTCTCTTTGGTGGCTCCAGGGATGAATCCATTCCTTGCCTGTTCCAGCTTCCGGTGGCTGCCAGCTTCATTTGGCTTGTAGCCACATCACTCTCATAATTTTCAAGGTGAGCATCTTTAAATCTCTCTCTGTTGTCTTAGCAGTGCCTTTTCTGAGTGTGTCAAATCTCCCTCTAACTCTCTCTTTAAAAAAATGATTTATCTACAAAATAGAAGTTCCAAATTTAAACATTATCCTTAAGTTAGTTCCCATTACATCTTTTTTAGTGACTAGTGTTTCTTTATTCTTTAAAAGGATCCTGTTGTCAATCTCTAAACCCTTTCTAAATCCAATTATATTTTCACTCATTGCATAAGTTCTATATACATGAACACTACTTCCTTCCATGTACCTTCTATTTGTTCTAGACCAGTGTGTCTTTCATGCTTCCATAATATAGTAACTCAATGAAAATAAATCTAAACAAAAATCTAAGTTATATTTCTAGTTAAATACCAAGATATTTATTTAGAAAGGAACTTTGTAATGGAAGAACATTATGTAGAATGTTCTGTTTTACTTACTTTTCATTATATCTAGTAACTGTGACAGGCAAGTTCTGTTCTCTCTCAGCATCAGACTCTCTGATAAATAACTGGTAAAGAAAAGAAAGAAAATTTAATCTATTGAAAACATACAGCACATTGCGAAAGCATGGCATCATAAATTATTTTCCTCCATCTCATCAATGGCGATTTTAAAAGTTTAAATTTATGAACATAATCCATAACTCTTATGTTTTAAGGATTTATTACCAATTACATTAAAAGATGTTTACTATTCATTTAAGTTTAGCGATATTAAGGTATAAACTTTCAGAAGGAAAACAGTATGAAAGCAGCAGTAATAGCCAATACTTATAAAATTTATATCTTTTAATATAAAAATCCTATGAGTCTAACTTTATTTTACAGAAGAGCAATCTCAGTTACAGGGATGGGCAAGTCATGATCTTGTAACCTGCCCAAAGTAATAAAGCTAGGAAGCAGCAAAACTGGAATTTGGCACTAGAAAGGATTTTCTGTCCCCTTAATATGAAAGCCATTTTACCTATAGTTGTACTTCTTGGGAGTAACAGACATTCAAACCAACAAGACTATCACCTAATGCTTTATAAATCTATTACATCTTATTTGCATCAAGTCCAAATCAAAGGTGTTACTCTATCAATATGATATAAAACTCAATTACTTGTTTTTCTCAGGGCCACTGACAGTATAAAAACATAATTTCTATACTTAAATTTTTAATTACTCTGAGGTTTTGCATAACTGTACTTGACCGATAATTGATAAAAGCCCAAATGAACAGATTCTCAAAGTGTTAAGTAGTTTTTCAAACAGAAATGCAAAAAAATTATTTTTCTCTTGGATGTAATAGTTACAAAAATAGAAAGCAATACTTTAAGAACTCTTGTTGCTGTCTTTATCCAGATTATTTTCATTTTGTTATCAAGTTTTGATAACTTTGTTATTACATCACCATCATCATCTATTGTGGAAATAAATTTTGGATCTGAAAATCAGGAAATCCCCTAACAACTAATCCATTTCCAGTTACTTAGTAATTCAAAATAACTAAATTAGTTTTTTCCTTTCCCTTTCTACTTAAAATTCCTCCCATTTCTGTCATCTTCCTTTATTTTAACTCTTCATTTTCTTTTGATTTCTTATGCATAAAGGTCATAGGTTTGGTGCTAAGAGCTGGCTAACTAGACTCTTTATCTCTGTGAAGTTAGCAACTTTTTTTTTTTTTTTTTTTTNTTTTTTTTTTTTTTTTTTTCGAGATGGAGTTTCTTCGCTTTTGTTGCCTAAGCTGGAACGCAATGGCATGATCCCAGCTTACCGCAACCTCCGCCTCCCAGGCTCAAGCAATTCTCCTGCCTCAGTCTCCAGAGTAGCTAGGATTACAGGCATACGTCATCATGCCCAGCTAATTTTGTTTTTTTTTTAGTAGAGACGTGGTTTCCCCAGGTTGGTCAGGCTGGTCTTCAACTCTCGACCTCAGGTGATCTGCCCACCTCAGCCTTCCAAAGTGCTGGGATTACAGGCATGAGCCACCGTGCCCAGCCTAGCAACTCTTAATCTCAATTTCAAATCTGAATTTTAATATTATGATGTTTTAATAAAATCCACAAGCAAGTAAGAATACCTAAAGTGTCAAAGTAGCAGATAAAAAATAAAGCTCTAAATCTACAAGAAAGAGAAGAAAACTCAGAAATAACAGTAATAATCCTACAATTAATATTCTGAGGCATTATCCAGACTATGACAACAGCACAAGGGCTTTCCCTTTCTGAAATCAGCAATAAATGTAAACTCAATTTCCACATATGCCAAAAGTTTGCCTGTATCAGTAAGTTTAAAATGATTGGAAAGCATTTCCCTAAAGGGTGAAAGAAAATACAAAACAAAAAAACCCCCAAATGTCTAGTCACCGGAATGTTACAAAAGCCTATTAAATTTGCACGGAGCCAAAGGTATCACAATTTCAATTTTACCTATCTGGAATTATAATGAACTAAACTTCTAAGACACGATAAACTCATCTGGACTTAAGGATGCTTCATCCCACTCTACATAATTACAATCTCATCACTAAAGAATTTATTTATGCAGTATATACAATGCTTCAAGATTAATCAAACTTTTGGTTATTTGAACTGTGGAAAAGAAGGCCTTTGTTCCCTTACAGAATGAAGTCTGCAGGCCAGGTTGGTGGTGTGCACCTGTAATTCCAGCACTTTGGGAGGCCTAGGGAGGAGGAATACTTGAGCCTAGGAGTGACTGGGATGAGCCTGGGCAACATAGGGAAATCCCAACTCTACAAAAAACAAAAAGTTTAGGTGGGTGTAGTGGTGTGTGCCTGTGGTCCCAGCTACTTAGAAAGCTGAGGCAGGAGGATCGCTTGAGCCTGGGAGGTTGAGGCTGCAGTGAGCTATGACTGTGCCACTGCACTCCAGCCTGGTGACAGAATGAAACACTGTCTCAAAAAAATAACCAACTTGGCCGGGCGCGGTGGCTCAAGCCTGTAATCCCAGCACTTTGGGAGGCCAAGGCGGGTGGATCACGAGGTCAAGAGATCGAGACCATCCTGGTCAACATGGTGAAACCCCGT
>NW_016107331.1:7930570-7934939 GCF_001604975.1 Cebus imitator
AAAAAAAAAAAATAACCAACTCCCCCCAAAATGAATGGAAGTCCACATCTTAACTGCATATACATCAATAATTTACATGACTATCTTTCCCAACTTAGAGATTTATCTTACTCATTTTCATATTTCTAAAGTATAGTACAGTGCATAGTAGTATATAAGGCATTCAGTGAATATTTGTGCTTAGTAAATAGAAATAACTTTGGGATTAAATGTATACATTTATATATAGTTGGTAAGTTGTGTTTGCAGAGAAGAGGCATATCATAAAATAAAAACCTAAAATCCCTTATCTTAGATGCAGATGTGTTGTGAAATTCTCATTAATAATTATTCATGTCTTAGAAAAGTTATCTGGTGTATATATTATGAAATGTGAAACACCCAGTGATGTCTGGGATAGCATCCTATAATCAGGAATATTAAGATTTCTGCAACGAAACACAAATATTCCTGTTAAGTAAAATAAAAACTAAATACAATCAGTTAATATTTGCTGCCACCTTATCAATGGATTCTGAAATTATGGATAAGGGATTATAGTCATGTAAAATAATTTTAATTAACTTTAGGAAATTTTATCATCTTTCTTCCTCAGCTATTTCTAGGAATAAAATCAAGCAGAACTTCAAAGGTCATAAATTGAGAAACAATATAGAAACTAAAAAAGTCTGACTGCTAGTTTGTGTTAGTTAGCAAACAATATTTAATTCCATGTGTCATACATGCTTTACAGAAGATAAAACAAGGCAGACATATTTGCTGCACTCAAGTTGCTCACCAGTTCAGAGGAACTTCTAAATTTGTCATATACTGATACCTTTATCAGTCTCTCAAGGATCACCTGGTTTACTTCTACTTTAATCCTAAATGTATCCTCTGAGTTCAACAATATTTTTCGTAATGTTTAAAGATTTCCATAAGGCAATTTCATTTCTTTTCACCAACCATCCCAGCCACAAGGGATATTACAGACTAGTCACAAATGACTCCATCAATAAATGAACCCAGTGACTGAATTTGACCTAAGTTAAAACACTAATTAATACCTTTCCATAGTAATTCCAGCTCTGGAGGCACTAGATAAAATGGCAGTCAGGGCAATTTGGGAAGGTGTGTATAAAAGGTAAGCATCCGTCAATGCAATTCTATTAAGAAAGTCATCAGCTGTTTTCCTCAAAATCTCTGGATTCTCCAACATGGGATATCTGGTCTAGAAAAAAAGTTTGCAAATGTTACCATTTCTGAGGGTTTAAATGGAGTAACAAGAGTTTAAAATTACACAACTCATATTAAGAAATATGTGCTTTAAAATAACATATCCGAAGTTATTGACATTGTCCTCAATGTACATTAATCTCTTCTCTTGGTCATTTTCCACCTGAATAGGAAGGGAAGGAAAGGGAAACTCTTAAACATTCCATTGAGTCTAAAGTAGAGCCAAGAAATACATATTCCCAGGTAAATATGTCTCTCAAGCAACCCATGTGATTCAAATGTAAGGCAACATTTGGGAACAAACCTTATTTTTATATAAATTGCTCTACTTAAAATTTACTTTCAGGAAAAAGTAAATAAAAATGAATCTCAATTTGATTAGAATACAATAGACTTCAAATTCTCACAGAAAAAGTTTTAGAATATGCCCAACAGTTATGGAAGACCTCATATTTCCTGACAGTTCTTTATACCCTATGAAATAAACCATAAATCCTAAGCCCCAGATATCAATATTCAACACTTAAAGCACTAAGAAAGCTTTTCTACACTCTGAAACAAAGTACTCGAGTCAACTGTGCAAAAATGCCTCACCTGTGATATGAGAAATTCAGACACACTACTCTGATCACAATGCCTCCTTTTAAAATACATTGACTCATTTACTTCACAGCTGTTCTCCCTCCTCAGAACCTTTGGTTACTTATCCCTCGACTAGCTCCCACTTACCAGTGTCCTCTGGTCCTCATTTCTCTCCCGAATTCCCTGCCCCAATATGCTGCCAACACATTTCTGGCAAAACCAGAAATTTAACAGTGGTTGAATCCAACAAACCTTCACTTTGCAATTACACAAAGATTTCTGAGTACTGCCAGAGAAAACCATACAACCAGAGGTCTGGTAATGTTATTATAAACTCATGTTCATTGACCTCAACAAGGCTCTTAAACACTGCCGAGCAACCACAATATTTCCACAGCAAATTTACTCTCCCATTTTTCAGTGACTACATAAATATTTTCCATCTGTCTTAAACTATCTCCTTGATAATGCTCAGAAACTCCATCACTCTCAGAAAACTATCTCTTACCAAAGAAAGGTGCTATTTCCTGCCAACACCAAATCCTGAGGCATAACAGTATCCTAACCCTTAATTTCCCCTTTTCCACTATTAAAAGAAAGAGCCATTATTCCCTCTAAGCCCAGTTCTTCTACCTTGCTTCGAAATCCCATGCGAACCCCTTCCACCTTACTCCAAAGAGACTATTTTGTATTTCATCTTTCTCTCACTACTAGCTCTTTGCATCAGTGTTTAAATTTGCATCAGTCTTTTCCATAAAACAAAGCACAACAAAAAAACTCTCACCCAGCCAGAAACCTGGGAGTTCTTCCTCTGTCCTCATCTCTATAAACAGTCAATCCTCAAGTTTTATTGATTTTACCTAACTACAGGCTGAGCATCACAAATCCAAAAGATTCAAAATCTGAAATGATCCAAAATCTAAAACTTTCTGAGCACTGACACTCAGGAAATTCTCACTGGAGCATTTCAGATTTTGGATTCGTAATGCTCAACCAGTAGTACAACGCAAATATTGCCAAAAAACAAACAAAAAAAAGTCAGACAAGCCTGGGCAACATGGCAGAAGCCCATCTCTACAAAAAAATTAGCCAGGCGGAACTCACGTCGGGAGGAACTAAGACAGCCGAACAGGAACAGCTCTAGAGTGCAGTTCCCAGCGAGAACGATGCAGAGGGTGAGTGATCACCGCATTTCCAAACGAGTTATTACTGCCCACAGACCAGAAGATTCCCAGGCTGAAAAACGCCATGAGTTACCAGCACAGCTGTTTCAGCTGGCGCAGCTGGTCTCTGCACAAAAACTCACACAAATCTGGGTGGCCCTTTCTACCGGCGGCTGGAACGCCTGGGAGACAGAGCCACCCATTCAACTGAAAAAAAGGGGCTGAAACAGGGAGCCAGATGAACTGATTCAGCAGGGTCCCACCCCGACAAAGACCAGCAATCTGAAATGCTTTGGATTGAGAGGTCACAGCAAGGGCAGTTGGACCCAGGATGGTCCAGCTCCCTGGCCCGGCGGGGGGGGGGGGGGGGGGGGCGCGGGGGGGGGGTGGGGGGGGGGGGGGGGAAGGGCATCCACCATTACCCAGGGAGTCCACCATTACCCAGGCAGTCCACCACTACCAGTCAGTCCACCATTACCGAGGCAGTCCACCATTCAGAGGCAGTCCACCATTCAGAGGCAGTCCGCCTTACTGAGGCAGGCTGCCATTACCGAGGCAGTTCTAACTATACATCTGTAAACAAAACCCTAAGGAAGCTCACACAGCAGCTGGGCAGAGCCCATTAAAGCTCAGCAATGCCTCTGCTGACAGACTGTGACTGGCTACCTCCTTGCTATGCAACGCACCTCTGAAAAAAGGCAGCAGCACCTCAGGAATTTGTCAATAAAGCCCTACCTTCCCAGGACAGAGCACCTGGGAAAAAAGGTGGTTATGAGTTCTGCTGCAGCAGACTTGAACGTACCTGCTCAGCAGCTCTGAACGAACCAACGGAGCTCACAGCTCAGCACTTGAGCTCCTATAAGAGACAGACTGTCTCCTCAAGCAGCTCCCCAACCCCTGTATATCCAAAGAGACACCTCATAAAGGAGAGCTCAGGCTGACATCTGGTGGGTATCCTTTGGTGACAAAGATAACAGAAGAAGAAACTGGCAGCAACCCTTACTGTTCTGCAGCTGCTGCAGGTGATCCCCAGGCAAGCAGGGTCTGCATTGGACCTCTAGTAGTCCTACAGCAGAGAGGCCTGTTAGAAGGAAAACTAAAAAACAGAAAGAAATAACTTCAACATCAAAAAAGATGTCCACTCAGAGACACCATCCGAAAGTCACCAACTACAAAGACCACAGGTAGGTAAATCCACGAAGATGGGAAGAAACCAGCGCAAAAAGGAGGAAAACACCCAAAATCAGAATACTTCTCCTCCTTCAAGGGATCACAATCCTCACCAGCAAGGGAAGAAAGCTGGATGGAGAAAAAGTCTGATGAATTGACAGAAACAGGCTTCAGAAGGTGGGTAATAAAAAACTTCTCTGAGCTAAAAGAACAAGTTCTAATCCAATGAAAAGAAACTA
>NW_016107331.1:7935019-8024829 GCF_001604975.1 Cebus imitator
AGCAGAAGAAAGGATATCAGAGATTGAAGATCAACTCAGTGAAATAAAAAGAGAAGGCAAGATTAGAGAAAAAAGAGTAAAAATAAATGAACAAAGCCTCCAAGAAATATAGGATTATGTGAAAAGACCTAATCTACCTTTGATAGGTGTGATAGGTGTATCTGAATGTGACAGAGACAATGAATCCAAGGAAAACTCTTCAGGATATTATCCAGGAGAACTTCCCCAACCTAGCAAAGCAGGCCACCATTCAAGTACAGGAAATACAGACAATACCACAAAGATATTCCTCAAGAAGAGCAAACCCAAGGCACATAATCATCAGATTCACCAGGGTTGAAATGAAGGAAAAAATGCTAAGGGCAGCCAGAGAGAAAGGTCGGGTTACACACAAAGGGAAGCCTTTGTGTCTTGAAGTCTTATCAGACTCAGAGGATTTCTCCACAGAAACCTTATAAGGCAGGAGAGAGTGCGGGCCAATATTCAATGTCCTTAAAGAAAAGAACTTCCAACCTAGAATTTCATATCCAGCCAAGCTAAGCTTCATAAGCAAAAGAGAAATAAAATCTTTTACAAACAAGCAATTGCTGAGAGATTTTGTCACCACCAGAACTGCCTTACAAGAGTTCCTGAAAGCAGCACTAAACATAGAAAGGTACAACCAGAACCAGCCACTCCAAAAACATACCAAATGGTAAAGACCACTGACAGAATGAAGAAACTGCATCAATTAATGGACAAAACATCCAGCTAGCATCAAAACGGCAGGATCAAATTCGCACATAATAATATTAACCTTAAATGTAAACCGACCAAATGCCCCTATAAAAAGGCACAGACTGGCAAATTGGATAAAAAGTCAAAACCCATTGATGTGCTCTCTCCAGGAAACCCATCTCAAGTGTAAGGATACACACAGACTCAAAATAAAGGGATGTAGGAAGATTTACTCAGCAAATGGAGAGAAAAAAAAGCAGGAGCTGCAATCCTAGTCTCTGATAAAACAGACTTTAACATAACAAAAATCAAAAGAGACAAAGAAGGGAATTACATAATGGTAAAAGGATCAATGCAACAAGAAGAGCTAACGATCCTAAATACACATGCACCCAATACAGGAGGAGTCAGATACATAAAGCAAGTTTTTAATGACTTACAAAGAGACTTAGACTCTCATACAATAATAGCGGGAGACTTTAACACTCCACTGTCAATATTAGACAGACCAACATGACAGAAAATTAGCAAAGATATCCAGGACTTGAACTGAGATCCGGACCAAGCAAACTGAATAGACATCTACAGAAATCTCCACCCTAAATCCACAGAATATGCATTATTCTCAGCACCACATCATACCTACTCTAAAACTGATGACATAATTGGAAGTAAATCACTCCTCAGTAAACGTAAAACGGAAGTCATAACAGTCTCTCAGACCACAGTGCAATCAAATTAGAACTGAGGATTAAGAAACTAACTCAGAACCGCGTAACTTCATGGAAACTGAACAACTGGCTCTTGAATGTTGACTGGATAAACAACAAAATGAGGGCAGAAATAAAGATGTTCTTTGAAAGCAATGAGAACGAAGACGCAACATACCAGAATCTCTGGGACACATTTAAAGCAGTGTCTAGAGGGAAATTTATAGCAATAAATGCCCATATGAGAAGCAAGGAAAGATCTGAAATTGAAACCCTATCATCAAAATTGAAAGGACTAGAGGAACAAGATCAAAAAAACTCAAAAGCTAGCAGAAAACAAGAAATAACTAAGATCAGAGCAGAACTGAAGGAGATAGAGACACAAAAAACCCTTCAAAAAAAAAATCAATAAATTCAAGAGCTGGTTTTTTGAAAAGTTCAACAAAATAGACTGTTAGCCAGATTAATAAAAAAAGATGAATCAAATAGATGCAATAAGAAACAATAAAGGGGATATCACCACAGATTCCACAGAAATACAAACTACCATCAGAGATTACTACAAACAACTCTATGTACATAAACCAGTAAACCTGGAAAATGGATAAATTCCTGGACACTTGTATCCTCCCAAGCCTAAATCAGGAAGAAGTTGAAACCCTGAACAGACCAATAACAAGGGCTAAAGTTGAGGCAGCAATTAATAGCCTACCAACTAAAAAAAAGCACAGGTCAAGATGGGTTCACAGCCAAATTCTACCAGACATACAAAGAGGAGCTGGTACCACTCCTTCTAAAACTATTCCAAACAATACAAAAAGAGGGAATCCTTCCCAAATCATTTTATGAGACCAAAATCATCCTGATACCAAAACCCAGCAGAGACTCAACAAAAAAACAAAACTTTAGGCCAATATCCATGATGAACACAGAGCAAAAATCTTAAATAAAATAATGGCAAATCGATTGCAACAGCACATCAAAAAGCTTATCCATCATGGTCAAGTAGGCTTCATCCCGGGGATGCAAGGCTGGTTCAACATATGCAAGTCTATAAACGTAATCCACCACATAGACAGAACCAAAGATAAAAACCACATGATTATCTCAATAGATGCAGAGAAGGCCTTCAGCAAAATTCAACAGCCCTTCATGCTAAAAACTCTCAATAAAATACATAGCGATGGAATGTATCTCAAAATAATAAAAGCTATTTATAATAAACCCACAGCCAATATCATACTGAATGGGCAAAAACTGGAAGCATTCCCTTTGAAATCTGGCACTAGACAAGGATGCCCTCTCTCACCACTCCTATTCAATATAGTACTGGAAGTTCTAGCCAGAGCAATCAGGCATGAAAAAGAAATAAACGGCATTCAATTAGGAAAGAAGGTAATCAAACTGTCTCTATTTGCAGACAACATGATTGCATATTTAGAAGACCCAATCATCTCAGCCCAAAATCTCCTTAAACTGATAAGCAACTTCAGCAAAGTCTCAGGATATAAAATGTGCAGAAATCACAAGCATTCCTATACACCAATAACAGATTAACAGCGAGCCAAATAATGAGCAAACTCCCATTCACAATTGCTACAAAGAGAATAAAATACCTAGGAATACAACTAACAAAGGATGTAAATGACCTCTCCAAGGAGAACTACAAACCACTGCTCAATGAAATAACAGAGGACACAAACAGATGGAAAAACATTCCATGCTCATGGTTGGGAAGAATCATTATTGTGAAAATGGCCATATTGCCCAAAGTAATTTACAGATTCAACACAATCCTCATCAAGCTACCTATGACCCTCTTCACAGAACTGGAAAAAAACCACCTTAAACTTCTTATGGAACCAAAAGAGAGCCCACATAGCCAAGACAATCCTAAGCAAAAAGAACAAAGCTGGAGACATCATAGTACCTGATTTCAAACTATACCACAAGGCTACAGTAATCAGAACAGCATGGTATTGGTACCAAAACAGAGATAGAGACCAATGGACCGGAACAGAGGCCTCAAAGGCAGTGCCACACAGCTACAATCATCTGATCTTTGACAAACATGACAAAAACAAGCAATGGGGAAAGGATTCCCTGATTAATAAATGGTGTTGGGAAAACTGGCTAGCCATGTGCAGAAAGCAGAAACTGGACCCCTTTCTGACACCTTACACTAAAATTAACTCCAGATGGATTAAAGACTTAAACATAAGACCTAACACCATAGAAACCCCAGAAGAAAACCTAGGCAATACCATTCAGGACATAGGCACAGGCAAGGAATTCATGACTAAAACACCAAAAGCATTGGCAACAAAGCCAAAATAGACAAATGGGATCTAATTAAAGTCCAGAGCTTCTGTACAGCAAAAGAATCATTAGAGTGAACCGGCAACCAACAGAATGGGAAAAATTTTTTGCAATCTACCCATCTGACAAAGGGCTAATATCCAGAATCTACAAAGAATTAAAACAGATTTACAAGAAAAANAAAAAAAAAAAAAACCCATTCAAAAGTGGGTAAATGACACGAACAAACACTTTTCAAAAGACATATATGATGCCAACAAACATATGAAAAAATGCTCATCATCACTGGTCACTAGAGAAATGCAAATCAAAACTACACTGAGATACCATGTCATGTCAGTTATAATGGCGATCATCAAAAAATCTGGGGACAACATATGCTGGAGAGGATGTGGAGAAACGGGAACATTTTTACATTGTTGGTGGGAGTGTAAATTAGTTCAACCATTGTGGAAGACAGTGTGGTAATTCCTCAAGGACCTAGAAATAGAAATTCCATGTGACCCAGAAATGCCATTACTGGGTATATATCCAAAGGATTATAAATCGTACTATTATAAACTCACATGCACACGTATGTTCATTGCACCACTGTTTACAGTAGCAAAGACTTGGAACCAACCCAAATGCCCATTGATGATAGACTGGACAAGGAAAATGTGGCACACATATATCATGGAATACTATGCAGCCATAAAAAATGATGAGTTCATGTCCTTTGTAGGGACATGGGTGAATCTGGAAACCATCATTCTCAGCAAACTGACACAAGAACAGAAAATCAAACACTGAATGTTCTAACTCATAGGTGGGTGTTGAACAATGAGAACACATGGACACAGGGAAGGGAGTATCACACAATGGGGTCTGTTGTAGGGGGAATAAGGGAGGGACAGAGAGGGGTAGGGAGGATGGGGAGGGATAACATGCGGAGAAATGCCAGATACAGGTGACCGGGGGATGGAGACAGCAAACCACACTGCCATGTATGTACCTATGCAACAATCCTGCATGTTCTGCACATGCACCCCAGAACCTAAAGTGCAATAAAATATATGAGTGTGTGTGTGTGTGTGTGTGAGAGAAATCCCAAATACTTTTGGTCTCGAGTTTTTCAGATAAGGGATATTCATCCTGTATCTCAAGCCCAGAGTTCACAAACTTCATATGAGTGAAGCTCACCATCATCTTTTGCCTGGACTCCTTTAACAATACCCTATTATTCCCTTAATTTATTCAAATCCTTTCTCCACATATGCCTGACACAACAGATGTGCAATAAATACCTGATGCAGCCTGATGCATAAGGTTGCCAACATGATCTTTTAAAGCTCAAAATCTAATTATGCCACCCTAAATTTAAACCTTTCACTGGCTTCTCTTTGCTATAATGGAAATTCGTATCATTGTCTCCACATTCTAGACTCTGCCTTCCACTCTGGTAGTTGCTGTCTGTGATACTCTTCCCCTTGCATTGATTGCTAGGCTCTGTCCAGGTTCTTTAGCACAGAATGGTTTCCTGAATTTGAGTTTTTGACCAGGAAAGTCGTGATTGGGATGTTCTTCTCTCACCTATTCCTACTCTGAACTTTATTTTAAATGATACATTCTCAGAATATTTTCCTTACCCCTTAATCTGTTATCTCCTTCTAAAATATATCTTCCCCTCTGTATCACTTAGCACACTGGATATGATTATCTAAAACCTTTGGATTGCAAGGTTCCCCAAAGACTGTTCCTCTCCTGTTTCCGGTTACATCCTCAAGCACAAGGTCTGGCACATAAAAAGTACCCAAATTGAGCCACTGAACTAATATGAATAAACCAGTTTCTGATTTGATTTGACTTAGACTATCCAACTTCTCTTTCAGAGCCAAACAAAACAACCTAAAAGTTGCTTTTGTCAATGTTTGTTTACACATATTATTGCTGCCTACATAGTGACTCAAGTTCACAAACCTCTAAAAATAGAAGTCACTTAGCAATCTTCTAGTTTAAGGTCAAGAATTTTTTATGGTTCTTTAAATCATGCCGATATCCATGACAATATAATTCAAAGTCAGGAGAGTTATCTCAAACCTTTATAGGCACTGTTCTAAATTCTCATGGTCTTCATTACATCCCTGGAGCAAAATTGCAGATCACTTAAATCAGAAACTCTGTAAGTCCCACCCAATAATCTGAGTTAAAAATTTCTCCAGATGACTGTTCATGCCCACAGAAGTTTGTAAACAACTGCCCTCGATGACCAGGTCAGATCCACAGGTTGTATCCATGCTGTAACAATTAAGGATTTTAAAATTCTGGATTCTCTTGGTTAAAGGATAGGAAAGGAGATGTAGTGTTAGTTTATTTTACATCAAGTTTACCTTTAAGTCAATGAGGAAGCCTTCAAATGGTCGGTAAGGATTGTGGACAATAAGGTGGAAATTAAGTTGCTGTATAAGTAGTAGTTCATATTCTAGTATCTGTTCAAGTGCCTTCTCCTGTCCAAGAGGACTCTCCCGAAGGTTTCCAACAAACTGAGGACTAGATACATTGAATTCATCTACTTTGCAGGCCAAAAATGCACAAGTGAGCCTAGAGGAAAAAATAAAGAGGTGTAGGGGTGGGGGGTAGAAAAACATGCATATACTTTGAGAAATACCTAATTTATTTCTAAAAGTATATTCTATAATTGTCTGATATTCAAAAGTGACTGGTAGACATTGCAGGTATATTATTTTTAAAGACAGCTCTTGTTCACACTTTCATCCATTAGGAGACATAAGGCAAACTATAAAATCAGGTCCAACCAACTAATATTGCCATTGCATTCAACCATCATTCACTCAATGACAGTGTCATGCAGGACAACTTAAATATCTGGAAAAACAAATTTACTGAGGAATAAAAGTACTTTGCATCATATACATGAAGAGTTAAAAATAAAGCAGTAACCACATATACACCATATAAGCATGGGAAGAAAAGTAGGTTTAAGGAGCTCTGTGGAAGCCCATCCGTGGAAGTCTCTGAGGGCATCTGAATAAGGAATTATTATTTCAGGGACAAATGTGTGAAATTTACCTGGCCACTTCATGCTGTTCAGTATAAGAAACTAGTTAAGAAAGCTACTGCAAAAATCAAGGTTGGAAGTGAGATCAATGGCCTAATCTTAACTGGAGGAAATGGGAATCGAAAAGAGAAAACAGGTACATTGTCATTGAGAACAAGCTCTTTGATGAGTCTCATACTAATTTCATCTTTAATGATAGACACAGTGCTCAGCAGAGAGCAGAAACAAGAGACCTTTGTTCAACTGAAATGAATATGAAGCTATAGGATCCAAACACCAATTGCATGTGGAAGGAGAGGGGCCACTACAAATAATTCTCAGTCTAAACAACTGGAAATACTTAGGCATCTAACAGGGAGAGATATCAGAGAAGTACCTAACTGAGAAAAACAAAATTTGAATCTGGACAACCTGAAGTTCAGGTGCCATCAGTATCACCAAAGTACAGGTAAATAGAGATCTTAAGTTCTGAATTTAAAAAATAAAATAAAATAAAATAAAATTCAAGTCTAAATGACCTAGATTAGGAAGTCAGTTCTCTCGCACAACTCCCTCCTTCCACAAATACTCAAAGAGTATAAAGGTCTGCTTAAATGAAAACAATAAATTAGACAGACATACTCACATTATTATCCTGGGGTGATATTCCATTACTGAATTATTAAGATAAAAACGCTTGAAATACATACAAGCTGTACCCTAAGGGTTCAAAAAAAATCATCAGTATTCACAAATATTACATGTTAAATTTTGTGAAACAAAATTTACTTATGGAAAGGTTTCTTTGTAGAGATTACCCATAAAAATGCTAATACTCATTAATTCTTCTTTAATCAAAATCAATTGTGATGAATTACTACAGAAATGCCATAGCCAAAAGACCCTTTTCCCATCCTTTGGTTGTCTATCCCCAGACTACTCTGGCTAATCCTTCCTATGGTCACTGGATTTAAAAATAGGTGTGTGTGTTTCAGAATTCGGAGTATCAAAAATGCCCTGAATTAGATAAATTCAAGGAGAAAATTACAAATGTTCAGAGATTAACCAATCTTATAAAAATATTAACAAAAATACATGGGTAAGGTAATAAGCCTTCTCTCTAAAGTCACCCCATATTTTTTACATAACCATATGTCCACTCCATGATTTGTGATCACTGCTGCTAACTGAACAGCAGAAGCAGCACTACTATTTACTGAATGCATCCCATGTGCCAGACTCTAAACTATCAACATGTTTTAATCCCTACAACAGCTTTGTGAAGTATTACTATCTCTACAGAGAAGGAAACTGAGTATCAATAAGGTTAACTGACTTATCTAGGTCACACAGCTAATAAGAAACAGGAATGAAGTCAAGTTAAGACCTGCCTGTACTTTTAACCATTATATCACTTGGCTGGAACCTATAAAATAACCACTTACCTATTTTATGATAGAAAAAATATTTCCTTTTAAATATTTTAAAAGGTTAGTTTTGTCATTATTTGAAACAAAAAATTACTCACCAATCATAAGCATGTTATTTAAAGATAAATTCCATAAAGAAATTCATTAAAGGATTGTTTCATTTGATAAAATCACTTAAATTTACTGCCTCATTTTACAATTCTTTTGTAAGAATAAGCCAAATCTGAAGATAGAAACTGAGTATAACTAAAACTCTCTGAATCTTTGATATTTCATATGAAAAAAAAAATTCTATGACTTAATATTTTCCACATACTTCAATTTTTTTTCAACAATAAAAATGGAGATAATTTCCTAGAAGGTTATTCTCTAATGGGTCATAAGCCAATCACACTGTATAACTTTAAAACTTAACAGACTTCTACTTTAAGACAGACTTTTACATTTAGTCTTCACAACAATCCTGATAAAATAACGTAAAAACATTTTAAACACCTTCCCATTTCAGCTTTTTTTAATCTTTCAGCTTTTTAATCTCAGCTACCTGTTTCTCCTCACTGTTGTGCACCCCAGCAAAAAAATAAACAAACAAACAAAAAAAAAACACACAGGTCCTCAGAATCATACATCTGAAACAATAAGACAATCTTTTTAACCAAAGATAAAACTCCAGCTTCTACTAATCAAAGTTTAAAAAAACCTTACGGCATCAGTTTCAGCTGGAGCATATGATTACAAATGATGAATGAATGCATTATTTCAAAAATCTACTGGGTGTCATAGAGTTGGAAAAGCAGTAGTCTATGTTCTAGTTCTGGTTCTAAGGCTCACTAGTTGAAAACTTAAGAGGAAAGTAAATTAATTTTAATTTTCTTTATTTATAACATTACCTGACCTCAAAAAAAAAATTTTTTTTTTAACTACAAAATAAGATTTGAAATACTTTGGAAGAGATGATACAGCAATTCATGATTTACGGCCTGTATTGAAAAATATATAACGTGTCAAAAACGAATTAAATGTAACAGGTGATTTTTAAAACCAGAGTGGACCGGGAACTTAGCTACAAATTTAGAAGAGGTCAGATTTCACAAGCCAACTAAAGGACATTATATTTCATCACTACCGTAACTTACCACAACAGACCTTGGCATTGCTGGCTTAAACACTGAACAGAATTCCAGTAACCTTTTCTCATAGTATTTGCAGAGTGTCATTTCTTCATGAGGCTCAAGAAAGACTGGATCATTCGGAAGAACCTTTAGGTCAACAATTACAACACAAGTTCAGTGAATTAAACAACTGTAAAACATTTTTCTCTATCCAGATTAAATTTAGTTTATATCTCCAACGAAGGGAAATATATCACTCCTCATTTTCTCTTTATAGATTCCCCTATCATTACACAAAATAGCTTTAGAAAAATATTTAATAAACTAAAACTGTACCATCATTTCGCAACTTTTCGGAATGTCAGCTAGACCTCTGCTTCATTAAGGTATAAACAATCATGACAGACTTGTGCATATGCATACAGTTGTGATGTCATTATTTATAAATTAAAAAGTAGATACACTTAAATAAAATAAGATTGGAAAGTTTCCAACATCTGTTTCTCGGTAAGTCATTATGTCACACAAGTCGAGGGAAAAAAAAAAAAAGGCAAATGTTTCAATAAATTTCTGTTATTTTAAGCTACCCAGTTTGTGGTGATTTTTTTTTAAGGCAGTCCTTACGAAACTAATTCAGGTGCTAAAATCAGTGATTCGAAATAGATGTGAATTAAAAGTAGAAAACAAAATTATTCCGTATCAGTAATCTGGAGGCACTGAACACTTGCTGGAGTGGAGCTCGTAGTAAAGATTATACTAGTCCGAGAGCTGTAACAGAAGGGACTTGGCTAGCGGGCCATAGTCCAAACCATCTTTAGTCCATTGGTTTGTACTCGGTCTCCTGTCTCCCTCCCTCATCCAACCCATTCGCCACGAGGTTGTTTCTAGAACGGAAATCTAAGGTTAGTTTCCCATTTTAAGTATTTCAAAGGTTCCTCATCCTTTCAGCAGAAATTTTAACGTCTCACTTCCACCTACAACTTCTCTTCCTACCCTCCCGAGCAATTCCTGCACAGGTACTCAGCCTCGGCCATGTACGACCACAAACACGTCCACGCATCAGTCCTGTAATTTCTGACCTCCCTCCCACTCTGCACGGTAGCTCTGACCGCCTAGAATGTCCTTTCCCCATTTTCTCCGCATTAGCTACTGAGAAAAACCTTCCCCGACATCACCGTTTGACAAGTGAACGGCTCTTGCCAGGCACTACCTTAGCACACTACTTAGTCTCTCCTTCGCCACGTTACAAAGACTTGTCTGCCATTCGACTACAGGGACGGCGTTGTTCGTCTTTGTACCCATGGAACTGGCAAGGTGCTCGCCTGTTTTAATAGATAAGCGCATTCCGCGCCGTAGAGGCAGCGAAATGAGGGAATGAGATTGTCCTGGGAGCCAGAAGAGCTCCCGCAGCTGCTCAGAATTTAGAGACCAGGACAAACGGGCAACAGTTGGGAACCTCACCTTCCCGTTGGCAACTGCTTTGCATCTGAATTTGCGGTTGGCGTCGGCCCGCAATCTTGCCAGCTGCTCTTCACCGGAGAAAGTCCAGTGCCGCTTCTGGCTACTATTGTGGTACATGGTGAATCGTGACCCGGTGCACAGAGCCTGCAGAAGAGAACCCAAACGCAGCAACGCCGTGGCGTAAAGCAGCCGTACACCCACCGAAAATCTCGCGGAAGCCTTGGGCGTCCGGCCAGAGGGCGCGGGCGCGCTGACGTCACTATCACGTGACGAGCCCGTACGCAGTCGCATTTCCGGAACGGACTAGGAAGAGACCATATCTAGGGTTCTTTGGGACGCCCACTGAGACGTAGTGGGCGGAGCCTACGGAACGCTCCTCTTAGTGAGCCTGGAACATACCTCCGCCCCTTCCACGCAAGATTTAAAGGAGAAGTGCGGGGCGAAGAGTGTTCAAAAGGGACGTAAGCTAGGGCTATGGAGTAGGCTGTTGTAAATTCACAGGGGGTAATTAGAAATGAGGAAAGGACTTGGTAGGGCGTCAGTTTTTAAATAGAGGCCTCACTGAAGTTGACATTTGTGCAAAGGCTTGAAAGAGTTGAAATAGTAGGTTGATCAGTCATGTAGGGAGATCATGGGACCCAGAAAAATTGGTAAGATCTTCAGGCAGAAGCATTCCTAGAGCTTGTCAGGAAGACTTTGGAGACCAGCACTCTTGAAGCACTACCAAAAATCTCAGAGAATGGAGCATGGCTGAAAAACTTGAAGCAGTGGATGTGTATTGGCCCTTACAGTTCTGCCGTTTTTGTGACCTTGTCTATTCTTTCTCTGTACTCTTTTTTCCTTACCCTTCTGTTGATAGCTAGCCAATACTCTCCCCCGTTTTCGTCTCTGAAGCCAAGATGTATGGTAGTTTTAGTTTTCTTGAGATTCCCATTTTCATTTCCTCTAGGGAGACTTACAGTAAGCTATCATATTAAGATATTTACAATTTTTTAAATTAATAGGACTTTCAAAATTGCAGGTGAGATTCAAAATATACATTGATTCTGGTTTGTCACATTTAGGCATACCTTATTCTCCCACGTATTTATTATATATCCAGTCCAAAAAATGGATTTCCCTATGGCAAATAGTTTTTCTTAAAAACAAATGAAAGAGAAAGGTGATGAGGCCTGGAGAATTTAGGTCTTGAAAAGCCCACACAGGTAAAAAGAAGTGGCAGGACAACTTTAAGTCTGCTTTCTATGAAAATGCTTTTAGAGCCTGAAGAAAGGGAATCTTTTCTTTTTCATTTTTGTTGAGTGCAGTTGAGGGTAGAGTTTGGACAGTTATTTGAATCCCTCAAACTCATGCCATTTGTAGTTTATAATTTTGGAGATCCACACACTCAACATATGTGGCTAATCTGGACTTGTAAATTGGCTAAGAAACGAGAGAAAAAGAAGATTGATGGGCATGGCAAATTGATTACGATGAATTGTGAACAACCTAAAATGTTGCATACTGGGGAAAGAATAATTTAAAAGAAAAAAAATAATGGTACAAAACACAGGAAAATAAGCGATCTAGATAATTAAATGTCTATACAAAGTCTTAGACTCATGACATATATATCATATAAATCCTTTTCATTTTGTTTTACTGAAAGATATTTGACAACTCCTTAGTATTATGTAAAGGAAAATAAAAATAGGCATTTAAGAGAGTTGGCAGACTATGATTTCCACAGGGATATGAGTAAAAATTCTGAATGTCATTTAGGAAAAATATACGAAAAACCTGGCATTGCTGGTGTAACTTTTTTTAAACCTTGAACAAATTTTAGTCTATGAAAATTGACATTGATCTTATTTTTCAGATGTAGTAGGAATTGGGTTGTGTCTAAATTAACTGTCTACAGAATGCAATTGTTGCTGATGCCCTAACATTAAGGCTCACGTCTGATTTTTCTTATTAAAGTAAGCACTGGATGCTGTATTAGTCAGCCTGAGTGACTGTCTCCTACTCAGCCTGTTGTAAAGCAGTGTTTCTTGGCTGTTGCTAACACAGGAGGCATACTGGAATGCAGAACCTGTGCCTTTACCTGTTTCCATTTATAGTTTCAACTAAAAAGTAGCAAGTGTTTCTCTTCACTTCTATTATTTTATTTATGGAAAATTTCAAATATGAAGAATACAGAGAAACATATTTCAAAAATTATCAATACATGGCCACCCACACCTCCATTAGTTTCTTTTTTTTTTTTTTTTTTTTTTTTGAGACAGAGTCCTGCTCTGTTGCCCATGCTGGAGTGCACTGGCACAATCTCCGCTCACTGCAACCTCTGCTTCCCGGGTTCGAGCTATTCTCCAGCCTCAGCCTCCTGAGTAGCTGGGACTACAGATGCATGCCACCACGCCCAGCTAATTTTTGTATTATTAGTAGAGAGGGGGGGTCTCACCATGTTGGCCAGGCTGGCCTAGAACTCCTGGTCTCAAGTGATCCACCTGCCTCAGCCTCCCAACTCCATTAGTTTTAAATCATAATTTCCCTGCTACTAAATGAAGATGTTTCAGACAAGAACAAATCAACTAACCATACAGAACCTATTCTTCCTAGAAGAGTAATAGGGAAATTCACAGCTTGTTGACAAAGATATTACTATGTATTAGACACTACTCAGAAGTGAAATGTTAACAAAAAACATTTCAATGACTTTTGAAAATAAATATAATCTCTTTTATTGTGCTGCAGTTGTTAAACTGTGCTATGATGTGTACTTGCAGATAAATTCTAAATATTTAGACTTGGAGGCATTACTATAAACTAAGGGTTGCCAATCAGAGATCAGGTGATGCCAAACAGGTGTCATCTGTTTGGCTACCATAAAAATGCCCTGTACTTATCCACATGTTATTCCAAAATTTCCCATGAGGGTATTAGGAGTTCCTTTCTCTTTGGGCTCTACCTAGTGATCTTGACATTTAGGGAAAAACAAAAATAAACAGGTCACACTGTCTGATCTTAGGAGAAACGGAAGAAAAGAGAAATTAAAAGGTTGTGGGAGTGACCAGTAAATATGTTTGCAACTGGAATAATTTTGCAGTCTAATACAAAACATCTTATAAAATGGTCAGATTCATTTATGGTTCTCATTTCCCAAACATATCAACATACTCATATTCACATTTCTGATTGCAGGGCCACAAAGAAAAAAAGGGATAATAGAGACTAAACCACATCTATGCTCACAAAAACACACAATATCTTTCTTACTTTAAAATCTGACATAAAACCGTATGCCTTCAGCTACTGACATGGATTTCTGACATTTAAAATACAGTGTTGCAATGAGATTTAATAACCCTTTGCAATTGTATTTGGTTAATACACAATTAGCAAATTCGTATTTGTTGCACTGGCTTCAAAATCCTTTCTTAGTTTTATTCTCAGTTGTCAAGTTACAGCTAAGAGAAGAAAAGGAGTCACCTGAAGTAAATACCTAGTTTCTAGAAAACAAGGTACTACTAAAGGAAAAGGAATAAAAAGAAGAAATGGCATTTTTAAAATATCATTGATATATGTGACTCCCTCAAAACTGAAATGCTTTTTCTTTTGCTTTAAGACTATTACAAATTAAGGCATAAAGAAAACATGACAACATACTAAAGAGAAAATCCTATAAAGCCATCCTCAATTCATGAGATACTTACTAAATCACTGCTATACACAAGGCCTAGTGCTATTTGTTAGGTGGTAGTGACATGGTGATGGGGACACAAGAATGATTATCTCACAGTTACTATCCCAGGGTCCTGAGATAATAGTAGAATTATGACATGTATGTATACAATCCCCTCTCAATGTAACCTTGAATAGCGCTGACATACACTCTCTTCTCTGACCAAAACTTTAGTTAGGCTTTTCTCTGAGTCCTCTGCTTGACGAGGCCTGATCTTGGTGTTTCCTCTAGCACAGATGCTCCTCGACGTAGGATGAATTTACAATGAAAAAAAAAAAAAAAAAAAAAAAAAAAAAAAAAAAAAAAAAAAAAAAAAAAAAAAAAAAAAAAAAACATCATAGGTTGAAAATATTCCAAGTGGAAAGTGCACTTAATATACCTAACCTATTGAACATCATAGTTTAGCGCAGCCTGCCTTAAGCATGCTCCTTGTGATTGCATGGCTGACTGAGAGCATCAGCTCACTGTCACTGCCCAGCACCAGGAGAGGGTCTTGTATTGTAAAATCACTAGCCTGAGAAAAGAGCAAAATTCAAAATAGGAAGTATGTTTCCATTGAATACGTATGGCTTTCACATCATCATAAAATCAAATCATTGTAAGTTAGGAACCATCTACAGAAGCCAGTTGGAGCAAGAATCCTGCCACATCACTTTAATGAATATCCCTCACCCTTGGCATCAGACCAAGCTCAATATCTTATCACCATGGCCTGCCTTCAGCAATAATCCTGTCAGGTCAGTTTAGCCAGAAATCCTTTATCCTTGATGTTTCCTCTTAGTAATTTTTCATCCATTGCTCCCCGCCCTGCTTTTTGGTTATAAATTCCCACTTGTCCTTACGGGAGTTAGAGTTGAGTCCAATCTCACTCCCGCATTGCCAGACCTTACTGCAGTAGACTCAAAACCTATCTCCATAGCTGGCTTTGAAAAGGTCTGTCTCACCATTCTTCACAAGTGTCATTCATAAAGCATTCTTGAGAAAGTCACTTCAAACTATCTACCCTGAGTTTCATCTCTTACACAGTGAAGTAAATAGTTGTAGCTACCTCATAAGGTGGTTGTGATGATTAAATTATTTAATACATATGAAGATATAGCAGACTGGTTGGCTTCTATAAAATGTTCTAAATTGTTAGTTATTATTTCATTGACACATGGCATAGGCTAATTGGAAAGTATAACATTTTCGTGAATTTGTATTGATGTTGAGGGAGAGAGCACTGTAGGTGGATAGGATCTGCTTGAATAAAAGCAAAGAGGCACAATGTACAGGGTATGTCAAAAGAATAGGAAGTAAAAAGCTTGATTGATTGGAGAATAAGAGGGCTTTGAATGCCAAAATTTTCAATTGAAGAATAAAATGATCATCGTTTCATTACTTTAATCTGGAAATTATTTGTGGCTATTTTGATAGTGAAGACTTTATAAAGCCCTCATTAAAATAAATTGAAATAGAATAGACGATTAATTCTGCAAGTGATACCCAAATGCCTCTTCTTGAACTAGCTACATGAGATTCAGGATTATAAAGGGGAATTCCTCTCTGTATCTCCAAATAGAGAAATAGGTGGTATATCATGTATATCACACAACATATGCTCTATGAGATGTAACCTATCCATATAATATATTCTTGTGTGAAATTATGAAGCAGGGCCTAGGAATTTTGGTTTATAAAAATCTTGATTGAAAGTTTTGCAAATATAAAATTTACAGTACTTGGCAAAGTCCTACAGGACTGATAAGGTGATGGGATGAAAGAGGAACAGCAACTCTAAAGTAGTGACTTTCAAATATGGATCAACATATCAATCACCTGGAGCATGTTAAAACACAAACCAGTAATTCCAATACAGTGAGTCTGGAATGGAGCCCCAAGAATCTGCCTCCTTTTTTTTTCAGATGAAGTCTCGCTCTGTTGCCCAGGCTGGAGTTCAGTGTCATGTGATCTTGGCTCACTGCAACCTCTGCCTCTTAGGTTCAAGTGATTCTCCTGCCTCAGCCCCCTCAGTAGTTGGGATTACAGGCACGAGTCATCACGCCTGGCTAATTTTTGTATTTTTAGTAGAGACAGGGTTTCACCATGTTGTTCAGGATGGTCTCGAACTCCTGTCCTTGTGATCCGCCTGCCTCAGCCTCCCAAAGTGCTGGAATTACACGTGTGAGCCACTGCACCCAGCTGAATCTGATCCATAAGTGTTATCTTGAATTTGGTGATTTTCAGGGTATAGTGTTCATCATACTCATGGAAAGCTTGTTAAAACACAGATTGCTGAATTTCTAATTCAGCCAGTCCTGGGCAGGCCCAAGCATTTGAATTTCTAACTAGTTTCCACATAATACTGGGAACATGAACCACCACAGTTTGAGAACTGCTACTCCAGCTGATTTATATAGCCTGGGTAATGGGGAGAATGATGGTGTCCTTATCGTCAAGAATCTTCACCTTTTCTATTAGGTTGAAGAAAACCATACTTTTATTCCTTGTTACCTTTTAAGAGAAAAAAATGGAGATGTTTAATCATTTGTTGGCCTTATACAGACAACATGACCATGGTGAAATGTAATATCCATTTGAAAAAAATGACTAATAACATTCTCACTGGATAAATAAAAGGTGAAGAAAAAATTTATTCTCTCACAGTTGAATTGAAATATCCTTTTGTCATAGAGTAATAAAAATTATCAACTGCTTTGTTATTCTTCTGATGTTTTAACATCGGGACTTTAGATGATAAAGATAATTGCAAGGATACTTTGTTCTTGTCGTTGTTGATGCTCTATGGACAGGGGGCAGCAAAATGTGAATTTGGCTCACAGGCCAAATTTATTCAATGTCCATTTTTGTATGGTCTGCAAGCCAAGAATGATCTTTACATTTGTAAGTGGTTGAAAAAAATCAAAAGAAGAGTAGTATTTCATGACTCATGAAAATTATGCAAAATTCAAATTTTAGTGTCTATGATTGTATTGGAATCCTCCAGAGAAACAGAACCAATAGGCCAATAGGAGTTATGTGTGTACATGTGTGTATACATATACATATGTATATGTATACACACATGTATACCAACTCCACTATCCAAAATAATACATAATATTTTGGATAGTGGAGTTGGTTCACACAATTATGGAGGCTGAGAAGTCCCATGATCTGCTGACTGTAAGCTGGATACCCAGGAGAGCTGATTGTTTAAGTTCTGATCGAAATGTAAGAGAAGATCAATGCACTATCACAAAAACAGTCACACACCAAGAGAAAATTCTTCCTTATCTTTTGTTTCATTTAAACTTCCAATACATTGGTTATGGCCCCAAAACATTGGGGAGGTTAAACTGCTTCACCCTCCTTACTGGTTCAAATGTTAATTTCATTTATAGACTCTTCACAGACACACCCAGAACAGTGTTCAATCAAATATCTGGGCACCCCATTGTCCCCAAATCTATCCCTTCTCAGCTTGGCATTCATACACATCTCCTTAAATCATATTTAATCTCCAAATAAACATAATAACAGGCTCATAATTCCACTTCACATAATACAACTATCTCACGTACAACTGAATATGCATTACCCATTCCCTAGAAAAGGAGGTAAAGTTCTTCATGTTTACTTTTCTCCTTGACATCCTGTAACTTAAAAAATACTATGATGTAAAAAAAGTACTATGAACAATACTTATGTATCATGCTAATAAATCAATACATTATATGTTACATAATAAGGGAATAAGACAGGGAGAAAAAGGTATTTACTATACACACATGAAGATTTCACAACAAAATAAGGGGGAATAATCATAACAGTCTTCATTTATGTAACTGTTTACATGGTTGTAGCTGATATTTACAAACACCTTCTTTCACTATCCTGTTTTTTGTTTCTTTCTTTCTTTGCCTTTAGCAAGCCCCTCAGCCGGTTCTTTACCTGGTCAAGTAACCCAAGCCTTCATTCCTAACGGGTCTAGGACATTAGGAGTTTTGCCTGGATTGGGTTATAATTTTACATTGACCTTAATTTACTGGACATGTAGTACAGAGGGGCATCCTACAAGTTTTACTGCATTTCAGATATACTCAACCTTGCTCAGTAGCAGTCGCATTTCCCTTTGCTAGTTCTGATCAATCACGGCAGACAGCACAGCAACTCTCATCTTTGCTTGTTGATTCAGAGGCACAAGGAGTTCATAGTGGCTGGGCAGCAGTTTTATTAATTAATTTATTTTTCAAGGGAACACTTCATGAATTTGCAGTCATCCTAGCTCAGGGGCCATGCTAATCTTCTCTGCAATGTGCCAATTTTAGTATATGTGCTGCTGAAGTGAGCACAGTTTTCATTGTTGTGTCTCCTAGTGGAAGCGTTTCTCCCTCAGGAACTAAGACTTTTAGGCTAGTAGAGCATAAAGGTCATGGGAACAGGAAGCAAAAATTTTATTAGCGGGTCACTAGGAGTAATGGTGAATAAATTATTTCTCATTTCTGCCCCTTATTCCTGGAACCATGAATTTGCTGTGGAAGAAACAGCTCTATTTACATATTAGATATTGATTCAGAGAATGTGTAGCCTCAGCACTGCAAAATATTACCACCTAGCTGGTTGCTGTAACTAAGTTCTCCAAAGGCCATTCCACTGTTCTATCAAGCCAACTGTTTCAGGATAGTGGGGAACACAATAAGGCCTATACATTCCGTGAGCATTGATCCATTACCATACTTCTTTTGCTGTGAAGTAAGTTCCTTAGTCAGAAGCAGTGCTGTGTGGAATACTGCGCCAGTGGATAAGGCATTCTGTAAGTCCAGGATCACAGTTTTGGCAGAAGCATTGCATGCAAATCCATACTCAAGATAAGTTTCTGCAGTTCCTACTCTAAGGTCTTGCTTATAGAGAAGAGCCATCAAAGAGCTCTTCAAGGATGCCAGGGTCCCCCTCACATGTTGATTTCACAGTCCTGGTGAAAGTTTGTTTTTTGGATCCTTCCAATGTGGGTGGATAGGTCTTACATGACAAATCCACTCTAACATTTCAATCTCCCTAAGGGTTTGTATCTCTTCCTCTGCATTATTCCAAAGCAAGTCTGACATTTTCAATTCACTTACTGTGGGCCATCTTTTAGAACCTGATTCAGCCAATCAACTGAACAAATTCATGATGCCCTTTCTAGCACTCTGAGCTGTAACATTAAATGCAGGCTATGCTTAGTGAGTCCATATCAGTAAATTCAGCCTGATCTAACTTTATGCTCCTTTATTCCACATTCTTAGTATTCATTCCCACACATTGTTTCCTGGACTTCTGTCTGTATAATTAGAGAACTCAAGCAGCTCTGTTGAAGTGAAGTGTACTCTCTCATGAGTCACACTTTTTACCTCATCTTTAGGGGCCTGCTGGGACTTGATTCTTGTTATAGGTCTAGAAACAAAGAGAGTGGGTCTTAAGGACAGTCAGCATTATCTTGCATGGCAACTGTCTTGTGGGAGGCCATTAAACTTTCCTCAGGTAATGCAGGGTTAATCTCCTCAGACTGGATTTAAAAGGCTGATGCCATCGATAGTAGGGAGGCCACAAACACTGGGGAATGGGGAGGCTGTTTCACTGGGGATGGGGAGACCACACCTTCTGGGGGTGGGGAGGCCTCCTCCGCTAGTGAAGAGGATCAGAATTTAGGGGCACAATGTCTCCAACTTTGTCAAGGTCTTCCCACACATCCTCATCCCAACTAACAGGATCTTATTCTTTCCCAATCAATGCCCACACCTTAACAGTAGACATTTGGCAAGGCTGGGAATTTATAATAACTTGAATGGTAATTTAGCCTGGAGATGGTATTCTGCGTTTGATTTTCAACTTAGCCCTTTGGCTTTAGGAGGTAAGGGTCTCCTCTAGGACACATATAGAAATTTTCAGGTCATTTATGTGGTACTCGAGCTGTGAATTTGAGTCCCTTAGCTCATTCTTTTCCTTCACCACTTTGTCCAGCAACATTGGAACAACCAGCCGCCAATCTTATTGTATTGATTAGTTTTCCAAAAAAGCTTGAAAGCACCATATACACAGTCACCCAGCTTGTTGCTTCTTGTAAGTGGTTGATTAAGAGTGTTCAGTGCAGATATTTTGTGTATCTCTGCTACCAGTTCACATGGTGCAAAGTGTTTGGTTGAACATTGTTTTGGGTGTGTCAGTAAGGACCTTTATAGATGAGATTAACATTTGAATCAGTAGACTAAGTGAAGCAGGCTGCCCTCCGCAATGTGAGTGGGCCTCAGTCAACCCAGTGGAGACCTGAATAGCACAAAAGGTGGAGTAAGGGAAAATTCACTGTCTGTCAGACTGCTTTCTTCTCCTGCACTTCAGCTGAAAACCACGCCAATAGTTCTCCTGGTCCTTAGCCTCATACTGGAACTATACCACTAACTCTCCTGGGTCTTCACCTTGTAGAATGCAGATCCAAGTCATGAGACTTCTCAGCCTTCATAATTATGTGAGCCAATTCCTTATAGTAAATATAAACAAAGGAGCATTGATAGTCCATCGCATTCTACAAGGTGAAGACCCAAGAAAGTTAGTGGTAACAGTTCCAGTGCGAGGCTAAGGACCATGAGAACCAATGGTGTGCATTTCAGCTGAAGTGCAGGAGAAGAAAGCAGTCTGACAGACAATGAATTCTCCCTTACTCCACCTTTTGTGCTATTCAGGCCTCCAATGGATTGACTGAGGCCCACTCACATTGTGGAGGGCAACCTGCTTCACTTAGTCTACTGATTCAAATGTTAATCTCATTTACAAAGGTCCTTACTGACACACCCTGAACAACGTCCAACCAAGCACCTTGCACCATGCATTCCAGTCAAGTGAACATAAAAACCATCACTTTAGTGAGTGTTATTTAAACAAAGCCATACTTGTTCTTTTCCATATTGTCATCTTTGGCTGTTTTCAAGCTACAGCAGCAGAGCTGAGGAGTTGAAACAGAGACCATTTGGTTTGCAAAACCCAAAATATTTGCTATCTGACCCTTTACAATAAAACTTTGCTCACTAATGTTCTAAAAGAGTGCTTTTCACATTTTAATATATGTACAAATCAACTGGGGATCTTGTTAAATTGATTCAGATTTAGTAAGTCATAGCCAAAATTTTCCATTACTGTCATGCTCCTGCGTGAGGCCAGTGCTGCTAGACTGAAAATTGTACATTCTATTTCTCAATTTTTGCACTTGTCATAATCCCTAACTATAATGCCTTAAACTCCTGCGTATGCAGCTTCTCTTTAGGTCCATTGAACTTAAATCCTGTTACTTCTATTTATTCTCCAAACTATATCATCTTATTGTAAGCTCTTCTTCCTTATTACACTTACTTTGTTTCACATTTTTAGGCTTTAAATGTATTTTGTGTTGCTTAGTTGTTTGACTTTTTAATATGTGACTATTTTAACACCTTCAAAAGTTTTAAACTTTGGATATTCTGTTTTTAGACATCTATTACCTATTATGCTTGCATAGTTTTTTACATATAGAAGGTATTCTCAAGATATTTACTAAATTAATTACTGTTCCACACCTAGAAAGGAAAAAGTTAAATCAACAGTACATCATCACAGTACATGAAGTGATACTCTTGGCCATTAATACATTTTTAGAACTAATTCATTTTTTCTCTTTAATAATTTTGATAAATTTCAGTGGTAAGAATTATGTTTCTTTCTGAACAAAAGACAGTATTGAAGTAAAATACAACTCTTTGGATTACTATATTAAATCAGGCTATAGAACTGAAACTTAAACTTGTCTTGAGCCTTGAGATGAAAAGTACACCTTAATTATGAACTGAAAAACTGCTTATTGTGCAAATTTTCTGGAGGTTGGAGAATTAGAAATGCAATGTTAATTTCACTAGTTTAATCATTTCATTTTCAGAGTTTACTTGAAGAGATATTGATAAATTGTAATAGCCAATCATGTATGAAAGTTTACAGACTATGAAAATGTTTTATTTTGCCATTAAAAATTCCACAGTCCAGCTTTTGAAGAGAATTATGAGTAATTTAAATAAGATGAGAAACTTCTGCTGTCATAAAGATTAGCCAATTTACTTTGCTCTTCTTCTAATCAATTTAAAATTTCTACCTGAACTATTTCAGTATATTCCAAGAAAAAAAGTAGTATGAATATAAAGCTTCTTTCAAGGAATCTTATATATCGATGTAAAAGGCAGTTACAAATGTTTGGCATTTTATGAATTTTTGAGTTTTTTTTTTTTTTTTTTGAGATGGAGTTTTACTCTCGTCACCCAGGCTGAAGTGCAATGGCGCGATCTCAGCTCACTGCAACTTGCGTCTCCCGGGTTCAAGCAATTCTCCTGCCTCAGCCTCCTGAGTAGCTGGGATTACAGGCACCCACCATTACCAGGCCTGGCTAATTTTTTTCTTTTTTTTTTTTTTTAGTGGAGATGGAGTTTCACCGTGTTCGCCAGGCTAATCTTAAACTCCTGACCTCAGGTAATCCACCCACCTCAGCCTCCCAAAGTGCTAGGATTACAGGCATGAGCCACTGAGCCCAGCCAACTTTTGAGTTCTTAAAGCAATAGTCTCTATATCCTTTACCCCAAAATAAATATAATAATTTTATTACTTAATACCTTTTGGACTTAATAAGTGAAAATAAATATCTTTTTAAAATAAATGTTATATGCAAGGAAATGTTATAAGGGAATTTCACATTTAAGTATTATATTAGGTTTGAATAAGATATTGGAATTCTAAATATTTTCATACATGAATATATATTTTTCTGCTGATCAACCGATTAATTTTGTTTTTTTAAAATTTATTTCTAAACTAATATTGTCATGTTAACAAAAACCAAGATCAGAAGGAAAAAAGCAATGAGCCAACTTGGTACATCACAGTTTATCCACATGGTGGAGCCATGTGGCTAAATCCTGGAGACACCGATTTTATCATCCTCATCGTTTTGTAATAACTCATGATAAATCCAACCAACCACGTTTCTTCTTCCTTCATGTAGTTTTCTCTGGTTCTCTCAGTTTAGTTCCTTATCGTCACCCATTGTAGCAGAGCGCAGTCTTATTCTTTTCCAGTCTGTCTTTTATAGCAGTGATTTGCTAATCTTAGCTGCACATTGGTAACTCCTGGGCAATTTTCACCAACCCTCGAGCAGAGGGCCCTACCTCAGGCTAATTGAGCAGCAATCTGCAGGGTGGGTTCTGGACATTGGCACATGTTTAAAGTCTCCGTGTGTGATTCTATCTGAAAACAAGGTTGAAAACCAGTGCATGCTACCACTGCAGACATCGTTTCAGTTATAAATCTAATCAATCACACCACTCTTCCAGTTAAAATTGTTCACTGGCTCCTCATCAACTTTAGGATAAAACCAACCTCATTAACAAGGCAAACAGTTCCCGTCAACATCTGAGGATTGCTTTTCTAGCAGCACCACCAACTTCCACCCCATAACACGTGCAGAGTTCCAGCCTGCAGGGTTGCTTGCAGGCCTCTAAACTTACCAGGCTTTTTCACACTTCCAGAATGGCCTCATATCTCTAGCAACATATACACTAGGCACTAATTAATATTAATTGAATGACTAGATGAATACTGTTAAACATCTTCCTCTTATTTAGGACAGGGATGTTTATTTTTGTCAAACAACCCTCAAGTATTTGCCTTTAGGTGGCTTAGAGTACAGAATGTGACACCAGTTCAACTAACAAAGGTTAAATATATTCTAAAGAAGACAGTTTTCTGAAACTTACTGAATTCCAAGGTAACATTATAAGAAACTTCCTTAGAAACAATTGCTTTTACATCCCCTCCCCTCCTGTCTTTTTTTTTTTTTTTTTTTTTTTTTTTTTGAGATGGAGTCTCGCTCTGTGGCCAGGCTGAAGTGCAGCAGCGTGATCTTAGCTCACTGCCACCTCCGCCTCCCGGGTTCAAGCGATTCCTCTGCCTCAGCGTTCAGAGTAGATGGGACTACAGGCGTGCACCACCACACCTGGTTAATTTTTTATTTTTTAGTAGAGCCGGGGTTTCATCATGCTGACCAGGATTGTCTCAATCTCCTGACCTCGTGATTCACCCTCCTCAGCCTCCCAAAGTGCTGGGATTACAGGCTGAGCCACTGCACCTGGCCTTACATTGTACTTTTTTTCAATCTAAAATTCTCAACTCTAACATTTCTGTTTAAGTTAACAGAAAATGGACTGCTTGCACGTGAGTGATGGTGCAGATATTCTTTTTAAATTAGTGGATCCTTGTATCCACCATCTAGTCATTTAGAATCTTTGGCTTTATAATAGTTCTCAACTGCCAAAACCCTAATTGAACTGCATTTTCAAGACTGGATATTATGGAAGAGTAAGTGGTGTGATTTTAGTCAGGGCCTCCTCCATTAGGCACAGTAGGTGCAGTCCCTAGGGACCACCATGCTTTTAGGGGTCCATGACCATGTTTTAATAATGTCCTTTAAGTTAGAAGGCAAAAAAAACTTTCACGTCAAAGAAAATGTTTTAATATAAAATAGTAATATAATCATCTTTATGCCAACACAGTGATAAAATGCAATATGTAATTGTATTATATTTTGGCCATGAAGGCAAAGATGGTGAGAGTCCAGGAATGTCATGTGGCCCTCATTTCAGAAAAAGTAGGGAGGAGTCCTTCAGACCTAAAATGTCTCCTCAGATGAGCCTGCTGGATGACGTAATGCTGATAGCAGGTAGTAAGGTATCTTGGTCTTTATTTTCAGACCATCAGTATCTATCTCAATATGGTTTCCCACCCCCTCCCCTAGAGAAGTAGAGTTAGTTGCCGTTACTCATATATCAAACAACTTTAGAATGTTCCTGTAATCGTAACTTCAACCTGATTTTTCACTGTGGCATGTACCTTTCTTATATCCAAGTGAGTCACTTAGTATGTCAAACCTACTCCTTTTGAACAGACACATCTTTTAAAAAATTTTTTTGAAATCCTTTTTTTATTATTATACTTTAAGTTCTGGGATACATGTGCAGAACATGCAGGTTTGTCGCATAGATATACAGGTGCCATGGTGGTTTGCTGCACCCATCAACTTGTCATCTACATTAGGTATTTCTCCTAATGCTATCCCTCCCCTAGGCCCCACCCTCCAACAGGCCCTTGTGTGTGATGTTCCCCTCCCTGTGTCCATGTGTTCTCATTGTTCAACTCCCACTTATGAGTGAGAACATGTGGTGTTTGGTTTTCGGTTCCTGTGTTAGTTTGCTGAGAATGATGATTTCCAGCTTCATACATGTCCCTGCAAAAAACATGAACTCATCCTTGTTTATGGTTGCATAGTATTCCACAGTGTCTATGTGTCACATTTTCTTTATCCAGTCTATCACTGATGGCCATTGGGGTTGGTACCAAGTCTTTGCTATTGTGAATAGTACTGCAATAAACATACGAGTCCGTGTGTCTTTGTAGTGGAATGATTTATAGTCCTTTGGGTATATACCCAGTAATGGGATTGCTGGGTCAAACAGTGTTTCTGATTCTAGATCCTTGAGGAATTGCCATACTGTCTTCCACAATGGTTGAACTAATTTACACTCACATGAACAGTGCAAAAGCATTCCTATTTCTCCCCATGCCCCCAGCATCTGTTGTTTCCTGACATTGTAATGATCGCCATTCTAACTGGCGTGAGATGGTATCTCAGTGTGGTTTTGATTTGCATTTCTCTAATGACCAGTGATGATGAGCTTTTTTTCATATGTTTTTTGGCCACATAAATGTCTTCTTTTGAGAAATGTCTGTTTATATTCTCCATCCACTTTTTGATGGGGTTGTTTTTTTTCTTGCAAATTTGTTTAAGTTCCTTGTAGATTCTGGATATTAGCTCTTTGTTAGATGGATAGATTGCAGCAATTTTCTCCCATTCTGCAGGTTGCCTGTTCACTCTGATGATGGTTTCTTTTGCTTTTTGGAAGTTCTTTAGTTTAATTAGGTCGCATTTGTCAATTTTGGCTTTTGTTGCCATTGCTTTTGGTGTTTTAGTCATGAAGTCTTTGCCAATGCCTATGTCCTGAATAGTATTGCCTAGGTTTTCTTCTAGGATTTTTATGGTTTTAGGTCTTACATTTAAGTTTGTAATTCATCTTGAGTTAATTTTTGTATAAGGTATAAGAAAAGGGTCCACTTTCAATTTTCTGCATATGGCTAGCCAGTTTTCCCAACACCATTTATTAAATAGGGAATCCTTTCCCCATTGCTTTTGTCAGGTTTGTCAAAGATCAGATGGTTGTAGACGTGTTGCCTCTGTTCTGTTCCAGTGGTCTGTATATCTAGCAGTCACATATTGATGTTGCCTTAATGGCAAGGTGCCAATACTAGAAATGGGTATAGTCATAAAAATCATACTGTTCTATCATTTATACTCAGATTGTCTTAGAATCACTCTTATCAAATGTCCTCTAATTAAATAGGTTGCCAAAGTTTTCAAGTATAAAAACAAATGTTTTTGAAAGTGTTACTCATTGCAAAGAGCTCACATTAACTGACACTTTTGATGTCAAAATTCATTAGAAAATGGATGAATTTACAATGCTAAACAAGTGGTTTTTATTTTCTAATATAAATTCAAACATGCTGCTGAATTAATTAACTAGTATTTCTATGACATTGAATAGGGTTAATATAATTCTTCATTAAACATAAATAATAAGCCCTACTGCCTGTATTGACCATATCAGGGAATCCCTTTACAGTGCTAGGAATATTTTAAGGTTGATGATCCTTGATAACTATAATGTGTTTGTAGTACATTTCTGGGCTACATAGAACATTTTTTTTTTTAAACTTCAGTGTCATGTACATAAATAGTAGAAATCTCTTAGTGTGAATTCTGGCTCCCTAGATGGCATTCAAGTTGTGAACTTGAATAAGAACTCTTCTCTCTATCAAAAAATAAATGAATGATATTGAAGTGGTTTGTTCATAATTTTAAAATAAAGATAAACTCTTAATTGTTTAAACTATTGTTTTGGTAACCCATCCTTTGCTTGGTTTACCCAACATCTTTCCCTTCTTCTGGGATTAACAGCTTACATTTAGTAAAGATTGCTAATCATAGTACATTGTGCCCACAGTGATTAGTCCAAGGAGTGGGCACCAGACATATGTCTGGCCAGTCAGACTCTTTCTTATGAATTTAAGCTTAAGGTAGAGGAATGAGCCCTTCTATCTCCGATGGTAAAGATGTGAAGATATTAATCCAGCATTCACCAGTGGTAGAGTAATTCAGCCTTGGAATGGAAGTTCTAAGCAGACAGAGGAATAAAAGACAAGAGGGAACCAAAGAAAAGAAGACAGGAAACAGCGTTGAGAAGGTTATTAACATCCCTAGTTGTAATTCCTGTGGTCCTCAAGAACCATAGTTTTTGTTATTCCTGGTCTTGGTCATTCATTTTCAATCTATGAGCTGATCCAGTGTCCTTTAAAAATACCTGCAAATACACCCACCTTCTTTTTTTAACACACTCTTTATCTTAAGCTTACATTTATCCATACCTTTAAGTAGAATGCTTTAATATATTAACTAAGGTTTAAACTTTAAGCATGTTGTTAATTGGTTGAAAAAATTGGGGATAATAGCATTTTAGGGTTAAATGAGATAATATATATCAAGTATTCATACTCGATCTTAGCCAAAGGATCAAGAAATGATTTTTTTTTTTTTTTTTTTGAGACATCACACCAGGCTGGACTCAAATTTATGGGCTCAAGAGCTCCTCTCCTGAGTAGCCAGGACTACAGGCCCACACCACTGTGCTCAGCTTTTTCAAATTTTTCTTAAAGATGGAAAAACAGACTTTATTCAAGGGGGGCTCACAGTAATAGGTATAAGAACCACTGCAGCGGGTCTTGCAGTTGGGGAGAGAGATTGGAGTCCTCAAATATTTGATCACTGCCTGCCATATGTTAATTTAATAAAAAGTTAGCTATTTTAAAATTATTATTTTTCTTAATTATGTGTACAAACATGCTTTGATTATTAGATTATTTCTGGAGTCTCAGTTTCACAAAACAAAAAGCCAACTTGAGTACATTTTCTACTTTACGACATAAGTAGCCATTCAGATAATAGGAACCTATCTAGGGCCATCCATAGAGTTTGCAGAGTCTAGGGAAATTTTTTTTTGTCAGACTTTTGTCTGTGTGGTTAATTTGATTTTAAATATGAATTTCACAGGCCCATGTGGGTTATAGTGATATATTGATGGTGATTTAGAATAATGAGTTCAGAAGAGATTCTTTGTAGTATCTGCCAAAAACTGCGAAGGTTCTGAGAGTTTACCCTAATGCAATCTAACAAGTTAGTTTGTTACTATTTCAAGGATACCGGCAAAAAAAAAAAGAGGAGACTCTTGGGTCAGAGACAAAGGACTTAATTGCTCACAGTACAGCAAAAACCATGAGCATTAGCATATTTGCATTGGTTCTCCTTGTCAACTATCAGGGCTTGGTGAAATTGGCTAAGATGACACCTATACATGCAGTGAGTTGCATTAAAGTAGAGGTCCCAACGGTCCAGGACTTTCTGATCAAGCTACAGAATGTTGTAGTAGGTAGCAAATCCTTCAGACTCCTCCCTACAACAAACCTGGAGTCTTAATGTGATCACTTTGACCTATTTAGTGCCTGTGTGCTCTGATCAGTAACAGGGAAGGGATAGTGCTTATAATGTGGCACACAGAGCAAGAATGTGGAAGCCTGATCAGGCCAATGGCAAATGACATTTTCTTTTTTTAATTGTCCTTTAAGTTCTGCGGTACATGTGCAGATCTTGCAGGATTATTGCATAGGTACACACATGCCATGGGTTTGCTGCCTCCACGCCCCCGCCACCTACGTCAGGCGTTTCTTCCCACGTTATCCCTCCTCAACCGCCCCACCCCTCATTGTCCCTCCCGTAGACCCCCAGCCCCCAGTAGACCCCAGTGTGTGATGTTCCCCTCCCTGTGCCCATGTGTTCTCATTGTTCAACGCCTGCCTATGAGTGAGAACATGCAGTATTTGGTTTTTGTACTGTGTCAGTTTGCTGAGAATGATGGTTTCCAGAGTCATCCATGTCCCTACAAAGGACACAAACTCATCGTTTTTTATGGCTGCATAGTATTCCATGGTGTATATGTGCCACATTTTCTTTGTCCAGCCTATCAATGATGGGCATTTGGGTTGGTTCCAGGTCTTTGCTATTGTAAACAGTGCCTCAATGAACACATCTGTTCGTGTGTCTTCATAATAGAATGATTTATAATCCTTTGAGTATATACCCAGTAATGGGATTGCTGGGTCAAATGAAATTTCTATTTCTAGATCCTTGAGGAATTGCCACACTGTCTTCCACAATTGTTCAACTAATTTACAGTCCCATCAATGGTGTAAAAGTGTTCCTATTTCTCAAATGACATTTTCTAATAGTATCCAGGGATCATTTTTTCTTGCTCAAGTACAGGAACCCTCTCTTCTTTATTATAAAATGTACATTCCTGGCTAATTTTGTATCTCTCACTCAAAGAAAGAGGCATCAACATTGTTATTACTCATAAAGTCATGGCTTCCTGGAACCTACTTATATTGAAAAATACAGATCTTACCTCTGCTATTCCCTAATACCATGTATTTAATTCTGTATACATGATTGCTTATGACTTTGCATCATCCACAGTGCCTTCCACGATTATTGGCCCACAAAGACTGTCTTAAATGTTGTTGCTATGCTTTGTCAATGATGAATAGAAGTGTAAACTTTACCCACGCTATGCAGAAACATGTGAAAAACAATTCATTCTCCACTCATGTTAAATTTACTGTTTTGAATTTTAATGCATAAATGTAGAACAACATGACTACCAACCATGTTTTCTCTTGAACTGTTTAGGCTATAATCACTGCATACCTAAAATATGATCTTCTTAAAGTTGACTGTCTCTACCAGAGGAGAGAATAGATGAGTTTGGAGGAAAGGGGAGAGAAATAGAAAAGATTGGTCTGATTTGTGTGAAGAGTCCATCTTACAAAAGCATGACATTACCACAGTGATCAACAGCCACAGTAGATACAGATCCAAAGACCTTAGAGTAGGTAATATGACCAAACCCCAGAGCACTGCCAGACATGGGACATGGACTCTGAAGAAGGGGTAGGTATCTGCCACAGGGATAGCCTAGGGTACACAGGGTAAAAAAATACTCTTCAGTGCTACATCAAAGGTAGAACTGTGGTCAGAACAGAGATGAGTGCGAGCCCGCATTCTAGACCACACACACAGATCAAGCTTAAGTTTCAGAGTAGATTCTTTGTAGTCCTGAGTCCTAAACTTGTCTTACATTGTTAAGAGAGTCAGCCAACATCTGCTGCTTGTTGGTTCCATTCTGAAAACTCAGTCTTGTGTGGTCCCACAGAAAGAAATGCTGTGCTGACTACTGGGAGTTACCACTCTTTGGTCTGCTCTCCTGGATTAGAGACCAGGCAGGAGTCTCAGGACAACTCCATCAGCATGAGCCCTAGGGCCCCATGGCTATTTGGTAGAATCCACGTCCTGGAAAGAGGGTTGGAAAAATATCTTAGTGGGGAAATGGAGAATAAATACCTTGTTTTATGATCTGAGCTTGGAGAACCCTGCTTGGTTAGCACTGCTGGTATAGCCACTACCAAGCATAGAGGAAGCTATAGAAAATGAAGAGAAAACCGCTCCAAAGTGTGAGATCCTTCTAGAACTGGAAATATGTAGGCCTATGTACTATAGTCTGAATGTGTTTGTCCTCTGAAAACTCAAAGATTGAAATCTAATCTCCAATGTGACTGTATCAGGAGGTAGGGCCTTTTGGGAGGGAATTAGGTCATGAGGGCTCCTCAGCATCCAGATAAAAGGTCACTGTCCTCATAAAAGAGACTCTATGAGGCTGGTTCCTTCCCTTGTCCACCTTGTGAAGACACAGCTACAAGATGCCATCCATGAGGAAATGGTCCCTTATGAGACACTGAATCTGTTGATGCCTTGATCTTGAACTGTTTGCCTTCTAGAACTGTGAATAATAAGTTTCTGTTGCTTGTAAAATACCCAGTGTATGGTATTTTGTTTTAGCAGTTCAAACAGACTAAGACATTGTGCCTATCCAACATCCTACACCACCACTTTAGTATTTCAATTCCAACTTTTTGTGTTTTTAAACTTTTAGACTTGAAAATCAATTTCATTTGTTTATTCTTTGCTCTCTTTTCTCTTTCAAAACATTGCACCACTCAGAATTTAATATTAATTGAAAATGTTTTTTTAAAAATGTCAATAATTCCCCAAAATACTATATTTAACCTGGGAAAACAAAAGAAATTCTGTGTCATTGGGATGAGAATTGAATCAGCACCAGAAACTGCACTCAACAAATAATGCTCCAGTGTTTCTCACACACTCCTGTTGAAATATGTATACGTGTATTTTCTAATTTTATATGGATGACTCAACTAATCTGTCGTTGGTAATTAAAATAATTCCGTGGTTGATAAGTAAAATTTGTCTATAATAGATGTATTATCCTATCAAACTAATCCACAAACTTGTATTTAGTTTGTTGTGATCATGCCCATTATTTTATTTGCTCCTCATAATAAGCTAATAGGTGAATACAGGCCATATAAATAGCTGGCTTTAACAGATGAGGAAACTAGGGTGAGGGACCTAAGGTTGTCAAAAGTTATATATTTGATGTCACAGCCACTAACAGAACTGGGCTTGCTGGACTCATCTGATGGTCTTGTGCTTTCAGCAACTATCATGTTCTTACCCCAGGCACACCTATCTTGATTAAGATCGTATTTATTCTGAGACTTTTTGATGTTCATCATGTCAAAAAAGATAACATGTCATTTTTCTTTCTTTCTTGATGCCCCTATTGCTTCAAGGGTATGTAGTTTTAATATTCAATAGTAAATATTAAGTACATCTCTTACATGATATATGACAAGAAATCTATATTCTGCATTCAGAGTTGTACTGTTACCCAACATTATGATATATGTGTCAATGCAGAGAACACAATGGATTTGATCCTCCTGCCAGTCACCTCTTAACTACCTAAATTTCACAGCTTCTCAGGGCTGCAGGCAGAAGAATCTTGCCGCATGTCAGATTTGATACCCCCATGTCCCTTTCTTAATTCTGCATAAAGAACAAAAAAGATTAGTATCCTTATATGGTTGGTAACTGATAAGCAAAACAGTTCTCCACATTTTCAAAAGAATCAATGCTGTCATAAACTTCCCCTTGGGTTCCAGCAGGGCTTCCTGTCATTCTACAAGATCCCAGGGAATTGATGGGTTCATAATGATTGCTTAGACGTGCAGGCTGACCTTATAAAGTTAGGGGGTGGTGCAGTGCAGTGGGGAGCAGCAAGAGTTCTGGAGTTAGACGAAACGAGGCAGACTCTTACTTTGCTGTTTACTACTTGTGCGATGTGGTCAAGTCTTGTACCTGCATTGAGTTCATTTGTACCCACATCAACATGTTTTTTTTTTTTTAAACCAACATTTCCCAAATGAAAATCACTTAATATTCTTCTTGAAATTACTTGAAACTGGTTTCAAGTAGACTTTTATCATCAAAATCTCTAAGGTTCTAACCATGATTTTATGACAGCCCATGTTCATCTATAGAAAGTAGAGGGAGAAGTAAGTTCAATGAGTTCTGGGAACAGAAACCAACATTTTACACCAGTCCTTTCTAGTTCATTTTTTCCTTTCTTTATGATGATGTAAGTGAGGTTTCAAAAATAGTTTTTCACAATATCTAATGTAATACATAGGAAAAAGAGATGTGGCAGACAATAATAGCCTATGGTACAAAAAAGTAGATGTAAAACCCTTTTATAAAAAACGTTTAAAAAAAATAAATCACATCATGAACTTCAAGGCCTCTCAGAGAAATGGTGCTGCTTGCCAAAGTCATCTGCAGAGGAGTGTGTGGTAAAAGTGCTACAGGTCCAATTTGTCTTTATGGCCCTGCTCCTTCCTTGCTTCTACATCAAAACTACCACAAACAGTTACTAAGTTATGTCTGAATTTATTAAAAGATTGAAGAAAACAAAAATCAATGGAGAAAGCATTGTAAATGACAGTGATATGGATTTCCCATGATCCAAAGGGAAAGTGTCCCCAAATTTTTACCTTTCCTGCAAGGCTTGTTAGGAAGGTGTCCCAGTTTCTAACCTCATTCTATCCTCAGATTTATGAGTTTCTCTTTATCAGTTTCTTTATCTACTGTTAGAAACTTTATTTCTTATTCACAAATGAGTCTTATTCCAGAATCTATTTCCCTATCTCACAGAAGTATATTCTCCCAAGTATGAGTTGGAATAATTTCATGGGGGCTCAAGAAGGACAGTGCAGATTTGGCATTCACACTCCAAGGCTGATAGAAAGGTCTAGAATGGGTGTGGTCTTGACAAACCTTATCTCTAAAAGTCTCTCCAGTGGTGTGAGTTGCAGATGGGCATCCTTAATCTTAGCTGTTGGATTACACATACACACACTCACGCACACAAACACATACACACCACACAAACACACACACATCTTGATTCCAGGCAAATAATGTTCAGGGACAGCAAAGACTAAATCCATAAGGAAGAAGAGAAACAATTTTCTTCCCTATAATTTTCCAGGCCACTATTATCCAAAGTTTGTTATGGTGGTGTTAATTTTTTCATTTACTTCCTCATTTCCAGATTGCATCTCATAAAGCTACTGGGTATAAAGTAAATAACCAGTTCAGGCGTTTCATATCCCTGCTTTTGTAGCTGTATGTGACCAAATCAAAGTATGTACATTTTTCCTGTTAAATAATGTACCATTCTCTTTTCTGATCTTGGCCGATGGTAATGAACACATAAGGGGTAGGGGATAGATTTTATTTTTCTAGTGAACAATTACAGAACTGAATTTCTTTGCTTAATGTACATATGGAGATGCTGTTTGAAGTAATGGTCAAATAATTTTTTTTTTAAGGATTAGAAGATAAAGACTCTGTGTGCTTAAGAGTATAAAGTAACTGCTAAACTTGATATAGAATTTTGGCTGTGCAACTAGACCTCACCTAACACAAATGTAGCAAAGAGCTAGACCAATTATATGCACTTTCTTAAAGGATAAACTTGTTTAATGATTGGTTTAATTATTGATAAAGAAGTAATGGGTTAAGACTATCAAAGTCTAGAGATTGTATATGAATCTGTTATATTGAAGAGTATTTATTTTTCATTCTTCTTGTAACTTTCCCTTTTACAGAAATATTACTGCTTAATTTACTTAATTTTTGACATGCAAAAACATGGAAAGAACAAGGCCATAGACTGGCTAGCATATGTTAGGGCAAAAGTTAGATATAATTATAGCTTCAGATGATGTCTAATTTTCCTATATCAACTAATTTTCCTATATCACAAATCCCTGAAATCAGGACCAAATGAAATCCAAATTTTATACTTGACCATACAGATACAAAGTTCCTTTGATATTATATCATCTGTTAAACTTAAAAAATATTACATAAAATATAACTAAATTTGAGATTTTTCACCTTTAGTCTTTTATTCTGGATGAAGGTCAGATGTAAAGTTGAATTTTTATTTTTTACTAAGCTATTGATTTTAGAAATTTATATTTCTTGTCATTCTTTCAGTGTTTGGGATAACTGCATACATATTTTATCATCTCTGTTCTTGCATTAATATATTTCTTTGTGTGTGGAAAACTCTTGCCCTTCAGTGATATATATCATGACTGCATATAATTTTGAGTGTTTTTCACATACGGTTCTCAAATTTGAACTCTCTACTCTAGTAGCTTACATATTCCAGGCAGATGTTATTTTAAATGGTCTGGCCTCATTTATGGGTTGAAATGATCTGGGTTGCTGGTACAAAGTAAATCACTCACAGATATATCTTGTAAAAAGAAATAAAAGTCTAAAATCAACTATCCAAGCCTATACCCTATGCTATTAAAATGTAGCCAGTTAATATACGTTAAGCACCTGTAAAGATGTTTTTCTGTAGTCAAAGCTCAAGAATTGCTGTGCTGAAGGAGCTGTGATTCCTCTACACCCCAAATAGTTGTGAAATATGATTTTGAACTATTGCAGATTTCAACCTAAGCAAAGTCTAGGGAGCTTCAGAAAAAAAAAAAAAATCCCATGCTTAGGCTACTCCTCCAACTAACTAAATCAGAAATTTTAGGGGTGGAACTCAGGGATCAGTTACTTTCCAACTTTTTTTTTTTTTTTGCAACAATATCAAGCCTACAGAATATAGAAATAGTAAATCGACACTCACATAACTTGCTCTGCCTCTCTGTTTACATAAGTACTAATATATTTTTTATTCTGAAACATTTGAGAATAACTTACTCTCAAATTATAAAATTTTATACTCAAATATTTCTTCATGTAATCTAAGAACAAAGACATTTTTTCCATATGAATGTGAAACAAGCTGGGGGCAGTGGTTCACTTGAAAGGCTGAGGCAAGTGGATCAGTTACGGTCAGGAGTCTAAGGCTGGCCTGGCAAACATGATGAAACTCTATCACTACTTTAAAAATACAAAAATTAGCCAGGCGTGGTAGCTCACGTCTGGAGTCCCAGCCATGCAGGAGGTGGGAGACACCAGAATCACTTGAACCGGGGAAGTGTAGGTTGCAGTGAGTGTCAGTGAGCCACAGTGAGCAGAGATTGTGCCACGTCACTCTAGCTTGAGAGATAGAGCCAGATTTTGTAAAAAAAAAAAAAAAAAATTCAACTAAGGAAATTTAATTTAACAAGAACATAATTACATAATGCACAGATAATACATATCTTTTTTCAAAACTCTCCACTTACTCCAATTACATCCTGCATAGCTGCTTTTTTAAAATCAGGATCCAGTCAAAGATTCACACATATTTATGTGCCTTGTCTTTTTTTTTTTCTTTTATTCTTAAATAAAAATTTATCACTTTTAATTTGATTTAAATGGAATGCCATAATTAATATCATGTTATTAATATCAAATTGGAAATAACATTTATAAAGTACTTTTATATTTACTGATTTCATTCACTCTATTTTTAATAGGCAAAAATTGTACATATTTATTATATACAGCATGATATTTTGAAATGTGTATATATTGTGGAATAGCTCAGTAGAGCTAATTAACATAAGCATTACCTCACATGCTTATAACTTTTTATAATGAGAACATTTAAAATCTATTCTCTTCACAATTTCCAAGAATGTAATAGTTATTAACTATAGTCACTATGTTTTACAATAAATCTCTTGAATATATTCCTTCTACCTAACTGAAATTTTGTCTTTTGACCAACATTTCCCCAACACCATCCTTCTCCCTAATCCTCAGCCCCTGGGAAACACCATTTTCTTCTTTACTTCTATGAATTTGACATTTTTAGATCCTATCTATAAGTGAGATCATATGGTATTTGTCTTTCTGTGCCTAGCTTATTTCACATAACATAATGTCCTCCAAGTTCATCAATGTTTTCCTAAATGGCAGGATTTTCTTCTTTTTTTTTAAGGCTGAGTAGTATTCCACTGTGCTATATATGCTATATTTTCTTTATCTACTCATCTGTTCATGGACACTTGGGTGGCTTCCACATCTTGGCTACTGTAAATAATGCTGCAATAAACGTGTGATTGAAGATACCTCTTCAAAATATTGATTCCATATCCTTTGGATATATACCCAGTAGTGGCATTGCTGGATCATATGGTAGTTCTATTTTTAATTTTTGGAGAAAACTCCATACTGCTTTCCATAATAGCCGTACTAATTTGCATTTCCATCAGGTCTATAGAAGGGTTCCCATTTCAGTCCTCACCACCCTTATTATTTTTCATCTTTTTGATAATAGCCATTCTAATAGGTGTGAGGTGATATCTCATTGGGTTTGAATATCCATTTTTCTGCTGATTAGTAATGTTGAGCATTTTTTTCATGTATATCTTGGATACTTATATATCTTCTTTCAAGAAATATTTATTCAGGACCTTTGCCCATTAAAAAAATCAGTTATTTATTTATTTTGCTATTGAGTTGTAGTAGTTCATCATATAGTTTGGATATTAATCCCTTATCAGATGTATGGTTTGCAAATATTTTTCCCCAGTCTGTAGATTTGTTTCTTCCCTCTGTTGATTGCTTCCTTTGCTGTGCAGACACTTTTTACTTTGATGTAGTCCCATTTGTCTTTTTTGCATTTGTTGCTATGCTTTGGGGCTATCTCCAAAAAAATTATTGCCCAAAACAATGTCCTGAAGAGTTTTCTCCCAGTAGTTTTACAGTTTCAGGTCTTATGCTTAAGCATTTAATCCAGAATGAGTGAATCCTTGTATGTGAGTTTGGGGTCTAGTTTCAGTTTTTCATGTGGATATACAGTATTCTCAGCAACATATACTGAAAAGACTATTCTTTCCTCATTGTGTGTTTTTGGCACCTTTGTTGAAAATCAATTGTTTGCAAATGTCTTGATACATTTCTGGGCTCCATTCTGTTCCATAGGTCCATGTGTCTATTTTTAATGCCAATGTCATGCTCTTCTGACTACAGTAGCTTTGTAGTATATTTTGAAGTCACACGGTATGATGCCTCCAGCTTTGTTACCTTTGCTCAAAATTGCTTTGGCTATACAGGGTCTTTTGTGATTCCATACAAAATGTTTAGGATTTTTCTATTTCTGTGAAAAACGTCATCAAAAGTTTGATAGAACTGGCATTGAATCTGTAAATTGCTTTGGTCAATATGGATATTTAAACAATATTAATTGTTTTCTTCCATGAATATGGGATAACTTTTCATTTATTTGTGTCTTCAATTTCTTTCATCAATGTTTTATGTTTTTATTGTATAGGACTTTCATCTCCTTGCTTAATTTCATTTCTAATTTTTTTTTTTTTTGCTATTGTGATTAGGATTGTTTTCTTGATTTCTTTTTCTGATAGTTCATCATTAGTGATGAACTATCACTAGAAATACTACTGGTTTTTACATGTTGATTTTGAATCCTTCAACTTTACTGAATTTTGAACATTTGTTTTAACAATATTCTGGTAGCGTCTTTAGGATTTTCTATGGTTAAGATTAGGTTGTCTGCAAGTAGGGACAATTTAACGCCCTCCTTCCACTTTGAGTGCCTTTCATTTCTTTCTCTTGCCTCATTGCTCTGGCAAGGACTTCCAGTACTATGTTGAATAGAAGTGGCAAAAGTGGGCATCATTGTTTTATTCTTGATCTTAGAGAAAATACTTTCATGATTTGTTAAGTCTTTGTTCACCTTACCTCAGTTTGTGTGTCTTCTCCAAATCTCACTTTTGGAAATTTTTGAAAACATTTATTCCTAAAATTACCTTTGTTAGAAAAAGTGCTTTTCAGACTTCTTGCCATGAAATTCATAAGGAATAAAATTCCTGACACACTATTTACTTTAAAATAGAAATGTGCTTCTCTTACGTATTTGTCCTTTATCGCCTTGACATGGCATACAAGGCCTCTACTTCCTTTGCCTCAGTTTCCAGTCTCCACCATGCAGCATTCTATGCTCCAGACATTTGGAATTACTTCCTGTCATATTAACCTCTCTGGATTGACAAAGACTGTTTTCTTCACTTGAAATTATGTGACCACACTTTTTTATTGATAAACTTCTATTCAGCCTCCCAAATACAGCCCTTGTATTGATCCCTTTTGTTCACATCACCTTCAGCAAACAGCTGATCATTCCTAATTTTTTTTGCTTCATAAGTAACCTTTCAATAGATTTGCCTCTATTGGGGAATTTCTACCAGGTTTATTTATTTATTCCATATTGCCTTCCCCTTGGTGGTGTGAGCTCCTTGAGGGAAGAAATTTTATTTTTCTAGCTCTAAACCTAATGCTTTACACATAGGCAGTATTCTATTGATACCTGACAACTGAATGAAAGCTAGCAGACACAATTATTAAATAGTGGTAAGAACCTAGTTTACAATTAAGAGCTAGAATAATATTTCAGTCCTTAAAAACAATGCTTCTTAAACTTCAGTCATGGGTTTGGCCATATCTGATATCACATATTAGAGGTATACCTTGGAGATATTGTGAGTTTGGTTCCAGATCACTGCAATGAAGCAAATCACATGATTGTTTTTGGTTTCCCAGCAAATACAAGTTTTGTTTACAACTATATTGTAGTTTATCAAGTGTGCAGTAGCATTATGTCTAAAAAGTAAATAACAATTAAAATATCTTTCTGCTAAAAAGGGCTAATGAGCATCATGAGTCAAAATCTTATTGTTAGCAGAAGATCTTGCCTCAATGTTGACAGCTGCTGACTGATCACAGTGGTGGTTGCTGAGAGTTGGGGTGACTGTGGCAATTTCTGAGAATAAGGCAACAATAAATTTTACCATATTGAATGACTTTTTTTTTCACAAAAGTTTTCTCTGTAGTATAAGATGTTGTTTAATATCATTTTACTCACAATAGGGTGTTTTTTGAAAAATTGTAGTCAATCATTTAAAACCCTACTGCTGCTTTATCAACTAAGTTTATGCAATATTCTAAATTCTTTGTTGTCATTGCAACAATGTTCCCAGGCTCTTCACCAAGAATGGATTCTATCACACGAAACCACTTTCTTTGTGCATGCATAAGAACCAACTTCTCATTTGTTCAAGTTTATCATGAAATTGTAGCAATTCTGTATCTTCAGGCTCCATTTCTAATTCTAGTTCTTTTGTTATTTTTACCACATCTGCGGTTACATCCTTCACTCAAGTCTTGAATCTTTCAAAGTCATTCATGAGGGTTGGAATCAATTTCTTCCAAATTCCTGTTAATGTTGATATTTTGGCCCCTGCCCATGAATCACGAATGTTCTTGAGGCATCTAGAATGGTGAATATTTTCCAGAAGGTTTTCAACTTATTCTGCCCAGATCCATCAAAAGAATCACTATGACAGATATAGTCTGTCAAAGTGTATTTCCTAAACAACAAGAATTAAAATTTGAAATTACTACTTGATCCATTGGCTGCAAAATTGATGTCGTGTTAGCAGACATGAAGACAGCATTCATCTTCTGGTATGTCTCCATCAGAGCTATTGAGCACATTGTCAAAGAGCAGTAATATTTTGAAAGAAATATATATTTTTTCTGAACAATTTGTCTCAACAGGAAGCTTAAAGTGTTCAGTAAACCATGCTGTAAACAGATGTGCTGTCATCCAGGCTTTCTTGTTCCATTTATAGGGCACAGGCAGAATAGATTTACCATCATTCTTAAGGGCCCTACGATTTTCAGAATGTCAAATGAGCACTGACTTCAACTTAAAGTCACCAGCTGCATTTACCCCTAACAAGAGAGTCTGTCTGACCTTCGAAGCCAAGCATTTACTTCATCTATCTAACTAGGCAAGTCCTAGATGGCATCTTCTTTCAATAGAAAGCTGTTTCATCTATATTAAAACTCTGTTGTTTAGTGTAGCCACCTTCATGAATAATCTTAGCTAGATCATCTAACTTGCTGCAGCTTCTACATCAGCACCTCTGCTTCATCTTGTACTTTTATGTTATGAAGACAGCATCTTTCCTTAAATCTTATGAACCAACCTCTGCTAGTTTCCAACTTTTCTTCTGCAGCTTCCTCATCTCTCTAAGTCTTCATTGAATTGAAGAGAGTTAGGGCCTTGCTCCGGATTAGGCTTTCGCATAGGGGCTGTTATGGCTGGTTTTACTTATTCAGACCACCCAAACTTTCTCCATGTTTGCAATAAGTTTCACTTTTTTTTTTTTAAATCATTTGTGTATTCACTAGAGTAGCACTTTTAGTTTTCTTCAAGATCTCTCCCTTTGCAGACACATTGAATAACTATTTAACACAAGAGGCCCAGTTCTCTACCCATTTCAGCTTTTGCCATACCTTCCTCACTAAACTTAATTATTTATAGTTTTTGATGTAAAGTGAGAGACCTGTGACTCTTCATTTTACTTGACCACTTAGATGCTATTGCATGGTTATTAGCTGGCCTAACTTCAATATTGCTGTGTCTGGGGGAATAGGGAGGCCTGAGAAGAGGGAGAGAGATGGGGAAAAGCTGTTAGTAGAGCAGTCAGAACACACACATATACCGATTAAGTTTGCTGTCTTCTATGGGTGTGGTTTGTGGTACTCCAAAACAATTACAATAGTGATATCTGGGTCAAATGTTATTTTTAGTTCAAGATCCTTGAGGAATCTCCACACTGTTTTCCACAATGGTTGAACTAATTTACACTCCCACCAACAGTGTAAAAGCGTTCCTATTTCTCCATATCCTTTCCAGCATCTGTTGTCTCCTGATTTTCTTGGCATGAGATGGTAACACAATATGGTTTTGATTTGCATTTCTCTAATGACCAGTGATGATGATTTTTTTTTTCATGTTTGTTGGCTGCATAAATGTCTCATTTTGAGAAGTGTCTATTCATATCCTTTGTCCACTTTTTGATGGGGTCGTTTATTTTCTTCTTGTAAATTTGTTTAAGTTCTTTGTAGATTCTGTATATTAATCCTTTGTCAGATGAGTAGATTGCAAAAAGTTTTGCTTAGGATTGTCTTAGCTACGTGAGCTCTTTTTGGTTCCATGTGAAATTTAAGGTGTTTTTTTTTTCCAATTTTGTTAAGAAAGTCAATGGTAGTTTTATGGGGCTAGCATTGAATCTATAAATTACTTTGGGCAGTATGGCCATTTTCATGATATTGATTCTTCCTAACAACGAGCATGGAATGTTTTTCTATCTGTTTGTGTCCTCTCTTATTTCCCTGAGCAGTAGTTTGTAGTTCTCCTTGAAGAGGTCCTTCACATCCCTTGTTAGTTGTATTGCTAAGTATTTTATTCTGTTTGTAGCAATTGTGAATGGGAGTTTGCTCGTGATTTGGCTCTCTGTTTGTCTGCTATTGGTGTATAGGAATGCTTGTGATTTTAGCACATTGATTTTTGTATCCTGAGACTTTGCTGAAGTTGCTTATCAGCTTAAGGAGATACTGGGCTGAGACGATGGGGTCTTCTAAATGTACAAACATGTCATCTGCAAATAGAGACAATTTGACTTCCACTTTTCCTAGTTGAATACGCTTTATTTCTTTTTCTTGCCTGATTGCCCTGGCCAGAACTTCCAATACTATGTTGAATAGGAGTGAGGGAATCCTTATCTTGTGCTGGTTTTCAATGGGAATGCTTCCAGTTTTTGCCCATTCAGTATGATATTGGCGGTGGGCTTGTCTTAAATAGCTCTTGTTATTTTGAGATACTTTCCATTGATACCTAGTTTATTGATGGTTTTTAGCATAAAGGGCTGTTGAATTTTGTTGAAGGCCTTCTCTGCATCTATTGAGATAATCATGTGGTTTTTGTTGCTGGTTCTGTTTACGTAATGGATTACATTTATAGATTTGCATATGTTGAACCAGCCTTGTATCCCAGGAATGAAGCCTACTTGATTGTGATGGATAAGCTTTTTGATGTGCTGTTGGATTTGGTTTGCCACTATTTTACTGAGGATTTTCGCATCAATGTTCGTCATGGATATTGGCCTGATATTTTCTTTTTTAGTTGTGTTTCTGCCAGGTTTTGGTATCAGGGTGATGTTGGTTTCATAAAATGTGTTAGGGAAGATTGCCTCTTTTTCTATTGTTTGGAATAATTTCAGAAGGAATGGTACCAGCTTCTCTTTGTACCACTGGTAGAATTAGTCTGTGGACCTGTCTAGTCCTGGACTTTTTTTGGTTGGTAGGCTATTAATTGCTGCCTTAATTTCAGACCTTGATATTGGTCTATTCAGGCATTCGACTTCTTTCTGATTTAGTCTTAGGAGGGTGTAGGTGTCCAGGAATTTAGTCATTTCTTCTAGATTTACTGGTTTATTTGCATAGAGATGTTTACAGTATTATTTGATAGTAGTTTGTATTTCTGTGGGATTAGTGGTGATATCCCCTTTATCATTTTTTATTGCATCTATTTGATTCTTCTCTCTTTTCTTCTTTATTAGTGTGGCTAGTGGTCTATCTAATTTGTCCATCTTTTCAAAAAAACAGTTTCTGGATTCACAGATTTTTTTGAAGGGCTTTTTCTGTCTCTATCTTCTTCAATTCTGTTCTGATCTTAGTTATTTTTTGTCTTCTGCTGACTTTTGAATTTGTTTGATCTTGCTCGTCTAGCTCTTTTAATCATGATGTGTCAATTTTATATTTTTCCTCATTTCTCTTGTGGGCATTTAGTGCTATAAATTTCCATCTAGGCACTGGTTTAAATGTGTCCCAGAGATTCTGGTATGTTGTGTCTTCATTCTCATTGGTTTCAAAGAACATCTTGATTTCTGCCTTCATTTCATTATTTATCCAGTAGTCATTCTAGAGCAGGTTATTCAGTTTCCATGTAATTGTGCGGATTTGAGTGAGTTTCATAATCCTGAGTTTTAATTTGATCGCACTGTGGTCTGAGAGACTGTTTTTATGATTTCTGTTCTTTTGCATTTGCTGAGGAGTATTTTACTTCCAATTATGTGGTCAATTTTAGAGCATGTGTGATGTAGTGCTGAAAAGAATGTATATTCTGTGTATTCGAGGTGGAGAGTTCTGTAGATGTCTGTTAGGTCCACTTGGTCCAGATCTGAGTTCAAGTCCTGGATATCCTTGTTGATTTTCTGTTTTGTTGATCTGGCTAACATTGACAGTGAGGTGTTAAAGTCTTCCACTATTATTGTGTGTTAGTCTAAGTCTCTTTGTAGGTCATTTTGAACTTGCTTTATGTATCTGGGTGCTCCTGTATTGGGTGCATATGTATTTAGGATAGTTATCTCTTCTTGTTGCATTGATCCCTTTATCATTATGTAATGCCCTTCTTTGTCTCTTTTGTTCTTTGTTGGTTTAAAGTCTATTTTATAAGAGACTAGGATTGCGATACCTGCTTTTCTTTTTGCTTCCTATTTGCTTGATAAACCTTCCTTCATTCCTTTATTTTGAGCCTATTGTGTCTTTGCATTAGAGATGAGTTTCCTGAATATAACACACCAATAGGTCTTGACCCTTTATCGAATTTGACAGTCTGTATCTTTTAATTGGGGTACTTACCCAATTACATTTCAGGTTAATATTGTTATGTGTGAATTTGATCCTACCATTTTGATGCTAGCTGGTTGTTTTGCCCATTAGTTGATGCAGTTTCTTCATAGACTTGATGGTCTTTAAAAGTTGGTATGTTTTTGCAGGCAGTGGCTGTTACTGGTTGTTCCTTTCCATGTTTAGTGCTTCCTTCAGGAGCTCTTGTAAGGCAGGCATGGTGGTGAAAAATCTGTCAGCATTTACTTGTCCATAAAGAATTTTATTTCTTCTTGGCTTATGAAGCTTAGTTTGGCTGGATATAAAATTATGGGTTGAAAATTCTTTTCTTTAAGGATATTGAATATTGGCCCCCACTCTCTTCTGGCTTGTAGGGTTTCTGCCAAGAGATCCACTGTGAGTCTGATGGGCCCAACAATCCCATTACTGGGTATATGCCCAAAGGATTATAAATCATTCTATTAGAAGGACACATGCACATGTATGTTTATTGCAGCACTGTTCACAATAGCCAAGACTTGGAACTAACCCAAATGCCCATCAATGATAGACTGGATAAAGAAAATGTGGCACATATACACCGTGGAATACTATGCAGCCATAAAAAAGATGAGTTCATGTCCTTTGCAGGGACATGGATAATGCCACAAACCATCATTCTCAGCAACTGATGCAAGAACAGAAAACCAAACACCACATGTTCTCACTCATAAGTAGGTCTTGAACAATGAGAACACATGGACACAGGGAGGGGAAAGTCACACACTGGGGCCTGTTGGGGGAGGGGGCCTGTCTGGGAAGGGGGCCTAGGGGAAGGATAGCAGGGGGTGGGGAGATTGGGGAGGGATAGCTTTAGGAGAAATACCTAATGTAGATTACAAGGTGATGGATGCAGCAAACCACCATGGCATGTGTATACCTATGTAACAAACCTGCATATTCTGCACATGTACCCCTGAACTTAAGGTAGAATTCAAAAAACGAAGAAGAAATAAATTAAAAAGTCCATGGTAGCCTGCTGAAGATAGGATGTGAATGGTATTGACATACTCTGGCTGACAGTGCCTTGCCATCCGTGAAGGTCATCCAGGACCAACCAGATGACCTGGCAACTGACCCACAATAGCATGAATGAGTCCAGCTGACACCCGACAAGGAGCAGAGATAAGCCATGCCCTCTGAGCCCTTCCTATGTGGCCAATCACTGGTGTCCTGAGCAAGTGAATGGTTGTTGTTTTATATCACTAAGTTTTGGGGTAGTAAAACACTCAGAAATAAATAAAAATAATAATTAATGCAGTTAAAAAAATTACAATAGTGACATCACAGGTCACTGATCACAGGTCACCATAACATATACTATAATAATAAAATGTTTGAAATATTGTGAATAATACCACAATGTGGTAGTATACTTCATTTTTAATATACATTAAAATATTCATAATAAAAATTATAAGACAGATTGTCTTTAAAATTTAACTGTCTTAAACTTTTCTATCCCAATAGTACATATATTAATATTTAAAAAAATTCTCTAATATAAAGCTTTGTCAATCCTTAAATGCTGACAGCCACTACACATTTTGTAGCTACAAAGCAGATTTTATAATATCTGAGTTTAGAAAACTAACAAAAATTTATAGGCCAAATGGGTCTCGTATTGTTGATACTTAAAGTTAGGTTCAAGAAATAAATTGCCTTACCAACATTTTTACTGGGCCATCACATTTTTATTAGCTTCATCCACTCTTTCTAATGTCACAACAGTATTGCTGTAGTGGCACGCAAAATCATCCAGATGTTGCCAAATCAGTCAATCAAATCATCCAATCAACTAAAGCACACACACTTATATACATATGTGTATGTTAGGTCACATGCAGAATACATAAAACAATAAACTCAACATTTGCCTTCAAGGAATGTAGAGTTTAATTGCATATATTAGTTGTATTAAATCTTAGAGCTTTTAATCAGATGATTAAATACTTAGTATGTAATAAGAATATAGGATTTTATAGTAGAGTAGTATAACTATTATCAGCTAGGTAAGTCAAGCAAGCCCTCTTGGTAGAAGTGACATTTGAGCTGAGAATTATAGGATAGAGATTTAGATAGGCAACATTGAAATAAACAGCTACAATAGAAAACTGTGTATGTTCAGTGGATTTGTGAATAGATTCATTCGATCAATTCATTTATTCACTCAGTTATTTAATTGTGTATTAAAAGACTATATATTGAGCACCTGGCACATAGCAGGTGCTCAAGCAGTCAGTGGAGATAAAAAAGGTCAATGAAATCGGCACAGTCCTTGCCACAGTGGAATTACAATATGGCAGGGTCAGGGGAATGGGAAATGAGTCTGGAATTTGACTACAGGGACTTGTAGGCTATGTTAAAGAGTTTTATCTTTCTTGTAAGCGCAGTGGGAAAGAACTGAGTTGTTTTAAACGAGGTGGAGTTATGATTAGATTTGTCTTTTGAAAATAATTCTGGAGGTAATATGGAGAAAATGTATTGGCTGGTGGTTACAGTGGTTATGGATCTTTGGAGGCTAGCATAGAATAAAATCAAAGGATAATGGTATTCTAGACAAAAACTATTCTGGTGGACCTGGAGGGACAATAGAAAGAGGAATATATTTAGGAGGTAAAAACAACAAGAATTGGTGATAAACTGGATATGTAAAATGAGCAAGAAGAAATAGCAATGATAACTCTTGGGTTTCCCACTTGCATAATCAAATGGATGCTAGAACTATCAACTAACAGGGAACAGCAGAACAGAAAAAAAATGAGAAGATCATGGGTTCTGTTTGGCTAGGTCCCAGCTAAGGTATCTCTGAGACACTCAGAAGATGACTTTAAATATATATATAGGTCCGGAACAAGGAAATACATTTATGTATTATCTGTTGTGTCATTTTGAGATCACAGAATAAGGTGCTGATTTAAAGTTATGGGTGCAAGAAGTTTATTGGTCAGGGGTGCAGTGGGTTAATAATACCTATGAGAAAGATAAAGAAGAAAACAGGATTGGGCATGGGACGCTTTCAGACCATGGTACTAATCTGACATCTAACAGGAAAGGAGCAGAATTGGGCAGCGAGAGCCTTAAACTGTGATGTAAATATGACAGAGTCCTGGCCAACTCAATTGTGATCCTCAGACTAAAGACTGGCCATTAAAGAAATCTCTCATTGGACAGAGTGGGGAGGCCCTGGTACACCCACTGTGCTCAGTCATTGGCTGGGTGTTTGCCAAGAAAGCATAGTCTTAGCTGAAACATTGTGGTGAATCCAGAAAGGACTGCAGTGGAGATGTCACCTAACAGTCCTCCTTACTGTTGAATGACAAGTCATTTCTTGAAGGGAGATGTGAATGACATGCCTTCCTGCTTCCTTGTTGTCACATCTAGTACAGGGGCAAACTGAAGACATACATGTGGATGAGTTACTGTAGCAGAAAATTCAGTGTGAGATATTTAAAGTAGGATTTATTAAAGAATGGTTGTATTTAGATGAAAAGTGGTAAAGTTAGATGAAAACTATGTTTTAAGTGTTCTAATGACAAGAGGTACATCTATATATTTATTTATTTTCCTAATTGTTCTAAGGTATAATTGAATCAGCCTCTATAACTATGTCCTGTATAATAATAACAACAAACATTTAAAAGCTGATGAAGAAACCTGGACAAAAGAATGAATGTAGGGGCAAAATGATATAGCAGGAGTAAGTTACTTCCACAATCATGTCACAAAATTTTATACACTGAATTAGAAGTAGGTGCAAACATGGCTCTAAACTTCTAATTGCCAAAGGAAAACATGGTTTGCAATGTCCATAAGACAAAAATAAATTAATTGTTTAAGAGAAACTAGTTTTTCTGATACTGAGATTAAGAAAGACATATAGGTCTTAATGAAGAGCATACCACGTAATGTAATGGGTAGCACAATCATCTTTACAGTACTGGAAAGAGATATATAATTCCGATTCTTAAATTTTCCTCCACATTGATTAATGCAATTCTATGTGGGGCCCTAATGAGTAATTTAATAATAGATTTAAGATAATTTAGAGGGGACAGATAAACTGAATGTCCTATAGACACTCCAAAATAAAATTAGGATTTAAATAATCTCATAAAACCTGAGGACCCTTATACAGAGACATGACTCAGAGTGTAAGCACCACTACTTCCTCATAGAATTGGCCTGAGGGGCTGTCAGTGAATCACATTAACAATGTAATTAAGGAATAGATTTTGTATCTTTGTATATATTGTAGAAATAAGAGCTCTTTGCCTTAAATAGTGCAGGTCTTTGACTGGGGCTTCAGAAATGTCAGCACTAGAAAATTTTAAGGCAGATAGTGAACCAAATATTTATCTCTATTTTTTAATTTAAAAACAAAACCCTTAATTTCAATAAAGTGTTCATAAGACATCTAATCCATTATATTACTAAACTTTACCTTATGAAATCCTCACAGAAAATCTTCTATATTTGAGATTTTATCTTGATTAAAATTTTCTCATATGGTGGTTTTAAATTATGTCAACAAGGCTAGGCGCTATGGCTCACGCCTGTAATCCCAGCACGTTGAGGGGCTGAGGTGGGCAGATCACAAGGTCAGGAGTTCGACCCTAGTTTGGCCAATACAGTGAAACCCTGTCTCTACTAAAAATACAAAATTTAGCCAAGTGTGGTGGCATGCACCTCTAGTCCCAGCTACATGGGAGGCTAAGGTAGAAGAATTGCTTGAACCTGGGAGGCAGATGTTGCAGTTAGCCAAGATCATCCCACTGCACTCCAGCCTGGATGACAGAGCGAGACTCCATCTCAAATTAAAAAAAAAAATATGCCAACAAATTATTTGCTTCTCCCTTCAATAGGTGGAGGTTAATTCTGCTCCTTCTTGGATTTGGTGACTTCTTTCTAATGAATAGAACAAATCCTAAGTGATGGTATGTTTTAGTAAGTATTCTTAAATACATTTAGTAAATATGAATATGATTTCCTTAAATTTTATCTATTTCTCTAATGTATATGTCCTTCTTAGTATTTTAAAAAATAGTCAAACATTTGAAAGCTGAGTAATAACATGATTTAATCTCCTTATTTTCTGACATATTTATTATACTCTTAAATATATTAGTTAATATAATTTCAATGTGTCATTTGATGAAGGAGCATGATACAGTGGTCCAAATTCTGCAGCTTACTGGTTGTATAAACTTGGGCAAGTTATTCAGCATGACTGTGCTTCAGTTTCCTTCTATGTAAATGGGGGTAATAATAAAATATACCTCATAGGATTGTGTGAAGAGTAAACAACTAATATAAAGCACATATAATAGTGCTTAACATATTTTAAGTCCTCAATACATGTTGGAAAATAAAATATTAGATTCAGTAGATATATTTAAAAGACTTATTTTCATTAAATATATTCTATTTCTTTTGACTTTTTAATAACAGCCATCCTGACTGGTGTGAGATGGCATCTCATTATGATTTTGATTTGCATTTCTGTGATGATTAGTGATGTTGGGAATTTTTTCGTGTGTTTTTTGGCCACTTGTATGTCTCCCTGTGAGAAGTGCCTGTTCATGTCCTTTGCCCATTTTTTAAAATGTGGCTACTTGTCTGTTGCTTGTTAATTTCTTTAAGTTCCCTACAGATTCTGGGGAGTCTTTGTTGGATGCATAGTTTGCAAATATCTTCTTCCATTTTGTAGGTTGCCTGTTTACTTTGTTGATAGTTTCTTTTGCTGTGCAGAAGCTCTTTAACTTAATTAGGTGCCACTTGTCTATTTTTGTTGTTGTTGCAATTGCTTTTAGGGACTTAGCAAAACAAGAGAAAAGGGAATTCTTACACACTGTTGGTGTGAATGTAAATTAGTGTAGCCACTATGGAAAGCAGTCTGAAGATTTCTCAAAGAACTTAAAACAGAGCTACCATTTGATCCGGCAATCCTATTACTACTGCGTATATACCCAAAGGAAAATAAATAATTCTACCAAAAAGACAGATGCACTAGCATGTTCATCACTGCACTATTCACAATAGCAAAGACATGGAATCAATCCAGGTACGCATCAAAGATTTATTGGATGAAGAAAATATGGTATGTATACGCCATGGAATGCTATGCACCCAGAAAAAGAATGAAATCATGTCCTTTTCAGCAACATGAATGCAATTGGAGGCCATAATTCTAAGTAAATTAATGAAGGTACAGAAAACCAAATATTGCATGTTCTCACTTATAAGTGGGAGGTAAACATTGAGCACACATGGATATAAATACAGGAAAAAAAAGACACGCAGACTACTAGAGAGGGGAGAGAAGGAAGGGGCATAGGTCAAAAAACAACCTATTGGATACCATGCTCACTACCTGGGTGACAGAAACCACACCTGAAACCTCCGCATCCTGCGATATTCTCATGTAACAAACCTGCACATATACTCCCAGTATTTGAAAGTTGAAAAGTAACATATATGTATTTTAAAAGAATGTTTTCAGAATATATTTTAGAATATCCTTTATAATTTTTTTTGGCAAAGTTTGTCAAACATCAATTTTACCATTCAGGAATTGGTGTCAAACTAATTGATTTTAGTAGTTTGATTTTCTATAAATTTCTTCACTTTGGTTGATCATTATTCTCTATTTATGTATTTATTATTTGTGATGGTGATTTAAAATTTAGTTCCTTCAAAAATCATGCCCCAGATGCCATACATGATTAAGTATGCAATTATTATTTTGAAAGGCAGTAATTAGTATAAAAAAATCCTTGAAAAACATCAAAAAAGGTACTTAGTGAGTAAAAACATGATTAGAAATTGGATCTATCCACCAACAAGATAAAATTTCTGTGACATTTTACATCTCTAACTGAAAAATTAAATATTAAGAACATGTTGTTATATTATTTTCAAACTTGCTTATAAAATTACAGAAATAGATGTGGAGGGTATGAGTCAAGTGCAGGAATTTCTTGGAGGAAAAATACAAGCCCTGAGTGTGCTAACTGACAATCTAGAGTCATAAGAAAATACCTTCCACTTTGCAATACTGTGCAATGTTTTCTAATAGTATTTAATGTTGTTAGCCCAGCCAGTACTGGACATTGATTAGTAGTTAATAGCTGAACAATTCAAGCAGACTATTTTGGATCCAAAAATATCCTTAAAGATGGGAAAGCCATATTAACAGCACTAAGCTGTAATATGCAGCTAGTTCTGCTGGATCCCAAATCATAGGAGTTTTTGCCTTGAAAGAGTATCTGTAAATCATCTAGCTCAAACCTTCAATTGAGACTATTTAAAGGAAGATTTTAGAGACTTCAAAGGCTTCATAAGTCCATATATTTGCTAGGACTACTTATTACAGCTAAATCCTCCAAAGCTTTTGAATGTACCCATGTACTGAAGAAATTATTCAGCTTGTTGAAGGTCACTTTTTAAAATGTGGCTTTGGGCTACTTGAAGAGAAAGAAAAGTGTAAAAGGCAAGCCTGGAGGAAGCTCTTGTGTTAGCTAAACTTGGCTGCTATCCAAGTGTGGCTTGAGTGTGCAAAGATGATCTCATGCATACTGAATGGGTGCCTCCCTACCAAGGGATAAGGTGCACTTGACTGTGGCACATAAACATAATATTACTACAGATTCTTCCAAGTTATAAAATTGTTTTGTAATTTTCTCTAGCCTTTTTACTTAAGAGAAAACACTGGGTGTAAAGAATTTTATCTAAAGAAATTTATGGCCTGAACACCATATATTTCATATTTACCTGATATTTACTATTTTTATAATGCTTATAAAATGAATATCCAGAGGATGTAGTTTTGTATTTGTATGGCATTTCAAGAAGAACACCCTAAATGGAGAACTAGTCTTTTCTCACACATGCTTCCTCTTCTCTAGCCTCTTGTGCTTTTGGAATCCACTCTCCACCATACTGCACTTTCCTGCATGGAGCTTGTCAGATACTTCACCACCTCCTCACCAAACTCAGCTTCCAGTGAATGGGAATTTATCTTTGGCTTTTAGTCGTTCTCTCAAGACTTGCTTGAATGAGTTTAGACACCCGTGCTGCACTCTGTCTCTCTCTTAGAGAGCAGCGAACAAGAGATGTTAATTGGGACATTCCCAAATTCAGTCACATTGAGGGATGGGGATGGGGCATGAGGATGGTGCAGGAAAGGGTATAAATTCCACACGGTGGATAGTCTAATCCCGTTTGATATGTAAACATATCAAATATTACTCCACTATATATGCAGTCTTCTCAAATAGTACTATTGTCTGTATATCAGTGACTCACATTTGAACCAATCAAACAAATTGTAAGTTAATTCAAGCCCTTGGAACACATAAATGCCTTGACTGGTCAAACAGAGTTGATATTTCATGGTGGTTATCAGAACTAAGTTATTAAATTGTGGCTATATTTCATGCCTAATAATAAAATGAGATTTCATACTCATGTTAGGAATATTATAAGGGAGACAACACCACAAAGGGCTGTGCCATTACATTAAATTGCAGAGTAAAATTAAAGCAGGCAACTTTGGAAAAAAGCAACTTGTCTTGTTGACTCTGTCTTTGGTGCTGAAGGGCTAAAACTGCATTTTGGGAGTGCAGCCATAAGTCACCAGTTTTGAATATTACCTGCCTCATATTCTTTCCCTCTATTGGCATAACCTACTAAGTAGCTCCTACATTGCATGGGGATTAGATATTCATTGCACTTGCAACCAGCTTCTCAAATTTTAGGGAAGGAAATCCTATATTTAGTCTTGGATCACTTGGAAGATAGTGTCTATCTAGAAAAAAAGGGAATTAAAATTAATATGAGCAAAGCAATTTACTCTTTTTTTCTACATAATCCTTTAAAAATGAACTTGGAGATCTTAGGAATATCTAAGTCTCAAAACTGATGACGTAAGTATGTAAAAAGAGAGTTTCAGGTGACAATTTGGATATGTTTGCAAGAGGAGAGGAGGCATATTCCTGTTTTGTGACACTGCCTGTAAAAGCAGTCAAGAAACTCATGTGTGAATTTGGTTCTGAGTGATATAGAACTGGAGACAGCTTGCTTCTGTTTTCATATAGATAAGTTGCCATATAATTTGGGGGCAACATTATGGTGATTGTATTATACGATCACACAGAATGACACTCCTGAGGGTCTGAGAAAAACAACTTTTAAAATTTGTATTGTTATCTGAGGAGGCACTTTTTATAGTGGCAAAAAATTCAGAGAACACCCTCCATTATAATTCAAGAAGAAGACACAAATATATATATACATTATAAAGGAGTTAAGTCTCATGTGGTCTGGTTTATTAAAGAATAAAGGAAACTGACTGTCCCTGAATAGTCTTTGAATATGGTCTTATACCAAGTCGTACCCATTAGTACATCCGATTCATGGTAAGCACCTTTTTGAGTTGTGGTTCTTTAGAACAGTGTAATATTTTATTTTTTAGTCTTATAGCTGAGTTATTTGCATAATTATCTGCTATGACTGCAGCTTTTTTATATCACCAACTGACTTCAGAATTTGGTAGACATCGTTTACCCTTTGGCATACTAGATCTTGTATATTCAATTAAATTTAACAAACATTTACAGTACACACATAATAAATGCTAGAAAAGCAGAGTTAGACAAAAAACAGTAGAAGAACTATTTGATGTCTTATACACAGATGACGGTAGAACTGTGATTTTAATTAATTCAGATTAGTTACCATGCATTTTCATTTGTTTCGTAGAGCCAGTTTGGGTCTGTAAGTAGGTCGTTAAGATATCCAGGAGTAAGCCAATATTGGATTTATGAGAACAGTTGCCTTTGTCTGTGGACTGTGTTTTCGGTGTTTTGTTTTGTTTTTTAACCAGAACTGGCCAGCCTTCTTTTTATTCAGTCATAATTATGCATGTATTTGGCTAGTTGGACTGTTTTACACCCCATACTGTTTCCAGGACCTAAAAAGTCTCAGTTCTCCTTGGACTGGTTATCAGAAGCTACAAAGTTGCTTCACGGATCATGCTGCCAGCCAGTTAACTTTTCCTCTCAGAAAGATCACAGGGCTCCATTACTGACCCAGCATGTTCCAAGATGCTGATCTGCCAAGCCCTGTCCTGTCCAGGCCTGACACGTTATATTCTCTTCTGCAATCATAAGTGCGACTTGGAAATTGGTGTTTTTGCATACTTGTATGTGTGAATGCAGTACCTTGTAGCCACTGGCACATGTGCATATAGCAGTTTTAGGGACTGGCTCTGCTTTTCATTTCCCAGAAGTCACTGTCATGCAGATTTTCTGAGAAATGTTGTGTGCAGCAGGATAATGTACTGGTTTTTGTCTTTTTTGTTTCCTGTTCTTATGCCATGCTGTGATGTTGCCCTTCTTGAGGGGCAATAATGCCAGATAGTGGGATGGACAAGCTGAACACAAGGATTAGAAGGAAGTGGTTTCCCTAGCAACAATGGCCATGCAAGGGGGTCACACTACTTATCACTGCTCATAGCCCTTTTTTCTCTGGTTTAAATAACACAGATAGAGGATCTGAATGCTAAGTATCTGATTCTGAATCATTTCTAGTAGATGAAATTACAGCAAACAAGCACTGTCTAAAAAGAATTTGGAAATTTGATGAAGATGCAATATACTTTTGTATGTTGATAGGCACCTCCAAAACGATCTGCTTCCTAATGGTGTGCCATTGCTTTTGTACTTTTCATTAGATGACACTGGGAAATAGTTACTTCTCACAAAGACAAAGCAGGAAAATGACTTGCAAATGCCAGGTTTTAAAAACTTATTTAAAAATTACCATTATAATTTTAACCTTTAAAAATTATCTCTTCCACACCAGTCACTAAAAAACAACTTGTAGATTTCGTTATATGATAAGAAGGTAAAAATATCACCCTAATTTAATAACTTCATTCTAGTTTTTTATAGTGATCTTATTTTGAAGACTTTAAATTATTCTTTTCTGAATCCTTCACTTATTTTAGTGTTATCTTGACGTTAGAGTATTAATGCTTTGATGTGATTATTAGTCATTATTTGTTAAATGAGAAATGGTGTGCTAAATATGGCTCTCCATAGTTGCTGATCAGCATTTCATAACATTTATGTGTATTTTATATTACGCAACCAAGCATAATTTTGGTATCTGAGTACTGAATGCAGATTAAGTAAAAATGTTTTCTAATATCTGAAAGCAACTATGATAAAAGAAAAGATCACTTGCCAAGCTAGTACCTCTCAAACACTGGCCCATCTTTGATAAAAAAAATCAGTCATAGTTCACTGTTTTTCTAAATTTCCTGACTTACAGTTAGTAAAATCCAGAGCACTAAAAATAAATAGTTGTATATTTCTGAAAAAAAATTCTAATGTGAGCAAAACTAGGTATAGAGGAATGCTGTCCAATAGAAATATCTGAATCACAAATATGTCACATATGTAATTTCAAATTTTTGAATATTTTTATAAAAGGAAAAAGGAAAACAAATATGTCTCAAATATTATTTTCATTTCTATTATTTAAATGAATATGGAAATTAGTATATGAATAGTATATATATGAATAGCATATATGAATAGTATATATATTAGAATATGGAAATTACTTTTTTCATACTCAGTCTTTTAACATCTGACTGTATTTTATATTTAAGCATATCTCAATTTGGGTTAGCCATATTTCAAGTGCTCAGTAGCCATGTGTGGCTTGTGGCTACCATATTGGTCTAGAACATAAAATATCACCAAGACATTTGAGAGTCAGTTCCATAGGTTAAGATACTGACCCTCTAGAAATACTGTTTTTCATAGACAAAATCTATCTTTTGAAATGCCTGGAAAAGTGTATAGCTTGGCAATGTTTTCTAGATTCAACATTAAATCCTCCTGAAAAAATGCTTAAATGTTCATAAAAACCTTTCCAAAATTTGTCTTATTTACCATAATTAAATTGATGATAATATGATTATAGAGAATAGAAACCAGTGGCAAACTTAGCTTATTCTGTTCATATCATAAAATGTTCTTGGAAAAACTTCTTTGTAGATTTAGTATTCCAGGTTGTATTAGCATAATAGAATAAAGAACATTTTACAGAAACCAGCTCTTTGCAGCGTTTCCTTATAACCACTATTTTTGGAATGTAAACATACGCTGTGTGGATTCAGAGTTACTAAACTGAGAAAACCATATAGTTTTCAAAAAGAGGTTTCATTCCAGTCTCCTTGATTACAGAGTGATACTTGCCTTCTCTGAATGCCATTACAGGCAAGAACTAGAGAAAGAAGAATATGAGTGGTTTATTTTTGCCAACTGGCTGAGTCAAGCAAATTTCTTTCTCTCCCAATTTCCTGTACTATTTTGAAATCATTTTCAGAAAGATTGACTAGCAAGTATCATAACTAAATTTTCAATAATCTCCATGGATGAAGATATCATAATTACAAAGATATCCAGAATAAATAAGGAAGTATTATGTGTGCTCACAAACTCATTTATAAGCTTTCTATTTTCAAAAAAATTGAGACAAGTGTTTCATTTGAAAATTCTGTCCCTTATCATTTATTAATCCTATCATTGGTCCAACTAGAAGTTTCTGAGAATCTATTCTTATTAAACTTGAACAAGTTCAAGTTGCCAATGATTAACAGTAAGTAATTTGTGAATTAATGTAAAAAATATGTTATAAAATGGACCAGACTAATGGAAGAGCTAGATTTCTATATGTATAGAGATTCAAGTGGCTTATAAGATATAGAAGAAAACAGCAACAAATAATTTATGATTTATTTAATTTATTGAGCCAATAAATATTTTTAGAACTCCCACTTCATGCAAATTACTCCTTAGGTGCAGTAGGAATTCAAAGATGAATTGGATGTGAATTGTGCATTTAAGATTTTATAATTTAATGGGGGTGAATATCATAAATAGCTTAAATGGAAGCTCCAGAATTTTGAGAGACCTGTGGCAAGAGAGATTTGTTTCCCAGGATTGGGGGTGGTGGAATCAGCAAAGGAGACAAAACAGTTTCCCTGAGAAAATAGATTTGGGTTCTTTTTTGATGAATGGGAATTATTTAGCCAAAAAAAAAAAAAAAATAAATAAAGGAAGGCATTTAGGTAGAAAAAGTACTAACAAAAGCAAGACACTTGAGGGATTACAGATTTTCTTTTCTTTTCTTTTCTTTCTTTTTTTTTTTTTTTTTTTTTTTTTTTTTTTGAGACAGTTTCATTCTGTCATCCCAGGCTGGAGTGCAGTGGTGAAATCACGACTCACTGTAGCCTCAACCTCTTGGGCTCAATTGATCCTCCTGCCTCAGACTGGGACTACTGAACCATGCCTGGCTAATTATTGTACTTTGTAGAGACAGAGTTTCACATGTTGCCCAGGCTGGTCTCAAATTTCTGAACTCAAGCGATATGCCAGCTTCAGCCTCCCATGCCTATGCTGGGATTATAGGCATGAGCCACAGTGCCTGGTTTTATAAGAAAGAATTGAATGGGAAGTAGTGACATATGACTTTGCATTTTTTTTTTTGCTGATTATATTCTGAATAGATAGAAGTTTTACAACATTGATTAACGTGATTCTATGTAGTTTCCCAGCAGCAGTTCAAACTGTGTTTAACTAAGGAGGCTATCTTTCGATCATAGCCCCCAGTAAAATAAATTCTATCTGCAAATTACAAGAATTCATTAATTCATTTATTATTTTTGTATATATAACATTAGTGTCATTGTTTTGCCAGAAAAAGAAAATTTATTTAAATCATATGGAAAAGAGAAGTTAAAATAATATGATCATAATTTGTTATTAATTAAAAAACTGATTTTGGCTTCATATCTAATTTTTTTTTTTTTTTGAGATGGAGTTTCGCTCTTGTTACCCAGACTGGGGTGCAATGGCGCAATCTCGGTTCACCGCAACCTCTGTCTCCTGGGTTCAAGCAATTCTCCCGCCTCAGCCTCCCGAGTAGCTGGGACTACAGGCGTGCGCCACCATGCCCAGCTAATTTTTGTATTTTTAATAGAGACGGGGTTTCACCTTGTTGACCAGGATAGTCTCGACCTCTTGACCTCGTAATCCACCCATCAGCCTCCCAAAGTGCTGGGATTATAGGCGTGAGCCACCGCGCCTGGCCTATATCTAATGTTTTATTACATTTTATCTGTTCCAGATATACAGATACTTTGATTTGTGATTTCTATATTACTTATAAATTTACCTTAAACTTCCTCCATCCCTTCCCCCCAATTTGATAAGTATTCAATTGGTTTCATTCTCATTAGTCCATGGCTTGACTATATGCAATTCATAACGTGTAACATTTTGACACTTTTATTGCATCAAGCCTGGCCAGCAACCAGGTAGGGGTTGATTTCTTTTTAATTTGTCTTCCTTGATGATATCATTGGCCCTATAATATTTGGGATTCTTTTTTTTTCTTTTTTTGCTTTCCCAATAAAGTCATTTTCCCTACAATAGGCCAATAGGCAATAGGCTAAGGCACTTCTTGCCACTATGAAGAACACAGACACTGCTTTCAGATTGGTGAAATACACCTTGGTTACAGATACCTTTTCTGCCCCATTTTACTTCCCGTCAGCCTGCCTCTGACTCGAGCTACAAGCTGTGGTGCACAGTTTTTATGCATAGTACCACAGCCCCAGTTCAAGTGCCTATCAGGACTTTCTGCTTATATATCTATATCTATATCTGTATATAAATTTTTTTTTTTGCAAGCAAAGGATCATTCAGTCAGAAGCAAGGTAATATGGAATTGTGGGTGCAGTTAATGCTTCTGGGAGAAATTCTTAACTAGTGGAGGACAGAAGTTGTTGGATACAGACTCCCAGCTCTGTGGAGCCCTGGCTGTCTGCAACACAAAGTAGCTCCATTTCACATCTTTTATTGGCCTTCTCATTTTCCCTGTTTCACTCTTCACTCCCTCACTCCTGCTTCTGGGAATCACCTCTCAATAAAGCAATTGAACCCAAGGCCTTACCTATGCTTTGTGAAGGAACTGCATTTCACCATTCTTAAAAAGAATTGTGATTTATTAGAAATCAAGGTTGAGTAACAGAGTGACTGAAGAGTTTATATCAGGCTCCTCAATAGAAAGTTGAGATGAGAATGTCTGTGTCTTGTGTATGTGAATGAACTATAATCAAATATTAATCTATAAGTCAATTTTTAAAACCTAGTGTTGTATTTCCGAGTGGAAATAGCATCATGAATGATATAAATGATGTCATTTGTAGTTACCTTCCTAATTAACAAAAATGAATTGTTTGTGAATAACTTAAAAAATTGAGTAAAACATACAATTTATCCTGTTTTATGGAATCACATTGTATTAATTTTTTAGGGCTGCCATAACAAAATATCACAGACTTGGTGGGTTAAAGAGAAATTTACTTTCTCACAGTTCTGTAGGCCAGAAGTCTGAGATCAGAGTGTCGACAGGGTTATTTTTTTCTGAGGCCCTTCTTGGTTTGTAGATGGCATTTTTTCCCATATCTTTCCATGGTCTTTCTTCTGTGTATATCTATGTTTTAATTTCCTCTCCTTACAAAGATGTCAGTCATCTTGGATAGGTCCTACCCTAGTAAGCTCATTTGACTTAATTATCTCTTAAACAGCACTTTCTCCAAAATACATTCATAGAACTTCAATATATAAATTTGAGGAGGACACACAATTCAGCCCAAAAAATACATATCACTTTAAATGTTTAGTTACAAAGTGTTTGATGCATACAAACAGATACTAACAATGAAAACACCATTCAGTGTCAAAATAGAGCCTTATAAATAAATGCCTTTGCAACTAATTGTGTTCCCCTTTTCTTTTCTGTTCTCCTCCTTCACTCCAAGAAAGTAAACACTATTCTAATTTGCATTTATCGGTTACTTTTTAATAGATTAATCACATATGAATATATACTTAAGCAACACATTACCTTTTTGAGCTTTATAAAATAGCATTTCTTTTTGTATAGTTTTATGCACTTGCTTTTTCTCTTAACATTATGTGTTTGAGTCATTCATACTGAAGCAGCTGGGTATAATTCATTCATTTCACTGTTACATAATATTCCACTAGGTGAGTATATGTATACATGACTATTCAGTTACTGTTGATGGAATTTAGATTGTTTCCAGGACTTTCTTTGTTATTGTTGTTAACTACGCTGCTCTTCTTCCACATATCTCTTTCACATATGTATCACATATGCTCTATACCCAGGTCTGGAATTGCTGGATTGTAAGGAATGTGATTATTTACAGATTCATTATTCACACATTGCTTTCCAAAGTGGTGATGCCAGTTTATGTTGCCAACGATAGCATCTCAGATTCCTCAATAATTTGTACTGTGGCCAATACATGGTATTGTAAATTACAATACAGGCTTGTAAATTTATGCCAATGTAGTAGGTGCCAAATGGTATCAAACTGTGTTTCTAATTTACATTTTCCTGACAACTAATAATTGCTAATAAGTTTCTTTTCTTATGTTTATGAGCTATTCATATTTCTCATCTACAAAATGCTTTTCTTTCTATTTTTTAGCTTACTTTTCTACTGAGTTTTTGGTCCTTTTTTTATGAGAGCTTTTTCTGTACTGAGATAAAATCCATTTTTTGCCTATATTTCTTGCAAATATCTTCTCACCATTTGTAGTACCCTTTTACTTTCACTGTCTTTTAATGAATAGAAATTCTTAATTGTAATATAGTTGAACTTAGCAGTCTTTTCTTTTATAATTATTTTTCATAGATTGTTTAAAAAAACTTTCCCTAACTTAATATATATAATATATATATATATATATTATCTAAAAACTTTATGTTTTATTCCTTACATCTTTACATTTACATTTTTGTTTCTTCAGTAATGGACTTTCAGGTATGGTGTGAGGTAGGGACTTAGTTCCATTTTTCTTCAACATTGATTATCAATTGTCCTATCAATGTTAGAATAAAGTCACCACTATGCTTTTGTATGTCTTGCTAAATATTCCATTTGGAACTAAAATTTTATTAAAATGTATTTTCTATTTAATTGAGATATAATAATTTATATATTTATTGGGTATATGTGAGTGTTTTTACATGCAGAGAAGGTGTAGTGATCAAGTCAGGGCGCTTAGTGTATTCATCACCTAGAATTTTTATCATTTTTTACCTTTTCTATTTCCATAGGTTTTTAGAGAACCGGTGGTATTTAGTTACACAAGTAAGTTCTTTAGTGGTGATTTGTAAGATTTTCATGCACCCATCACCCAGGCAGTAAATACTGAGCCCAATTTGTAGTCTTTTATCCCTCACCCCCTTTCCACACTTTCCCCTGAGTTCCCGAAGTCTATTGTGTCATTTATTTATCCACTTGTTGATTGATGGGCATTTGGGTTGGTTCTACAATTTTGAGAATTGTGCTGCTATAAACATGCATGTTCAAGTATATTTTTTGTGTAATGATTTCTTTTCCTCTGGGTAAACACCCAGTAGTGGAAGTGCTGGATCAAATGATAGTTCTACTTTTATTTCTTTAAGGAATCTTCACACTATTTTCTATTGTGGTTGTACTAGTTTACATTCCCACCAGCAGTATGGAAGTGTTCTCTGTTCACTGCATCCATGCCAACATCTATTTGCTTTTTAAATTTTTTGATAATGGCCATTGTTGTAGGAATAAAGTGGTATCACATTGAGGTTTTGATTTGCATTTTCCTGATCATTAGTGATGTTGAACATTTTTATATATGTTTCTTGGTTATTTGTATATCTTTTTTAGAGAATTTTCTGTTCATGTCCTTAGCGCACTTTGGATGGGATTGTTTGTTTTTTTCTTGGTAATTTGCTTAAGTTTGTTGTAGATTCTGGGTATTAGTCCTAGATGAGATGTATACACTGAAGATTTTCTCCCACTCTATGGACTGCTTACTCTGTTGTGTGTTCCTTTTGCTGTGAAAAAGTTCTTTAATTTAATTAAGTCCCAGGAGTCTATCTTTGTTTTTATTAAATTTGCTTTTGTGTTCTCAGTCATGAAACCTTGCCTAAGCCAATATCTAGAAGGGTTTTTCCGATGTTACCTTCTAGAATTTTTACAGTTTCAGGTCTGAGATTTAAGTCCTTAATCTCTTTTGAGTTGATTTTTACAGAAGCTGAGAGACAAGAATCTAGTTTCATTCTCCTACATGTGGCTTACCAGTTATCCAGGCACCACTTGTTGAATAGAGTGTCCTTTTCCTACCTTAAGTTTTGACACTATTCCACAAGATAGAGAAAGAGGGAATTCTCTCCAAATCATTCTATGAAGCCAGTATCACCCTAATACCCAAACCAGGAAAGAATATAACCAAAAAAGAAAACTACAGACCAATATCTCTGATGAACACAGATGTGAAAATCCTTAACAAAATATTTGCTAACCAAATCCAACAACATTTCAAAAAGATAATCCACCATGATCAAGTGGGTTTCATATTAGGGATTCAGGGATGGGTTAACACACACAAGTCAATAAATGTGATGCACCACATAGACAGAATTAAAAACAAAAATCACATGATCATCACAATAGATGCAGAAAAAAATCAAGCATCTCTTTATGATTAAATCTCTCAGTGAAATTGGCATAAAAGGGACATACCTGAATGTAATAAAAGCCATCTATGACAAACCCACAGCCAACATAATATTGAATGGCAATAAGTTGAAAGCATCAACTGAGAACTGGAACAAGACAAGGATGCCCATTCTCACCAATTATCTTCAACTTTTCTTCACCACTTATCTTCAGCATAGCACTGGAAATCCTAGCAGAGCAAAGAGAAAGAAATAAAGGGCATCCAAATTGTTAAAGAGAAAGTCAAACTGTCTCTGTTTGCTAATGATATGATTGCATACCTAGAAAGCCCTAAAGACTTCTCTGAAAAGTGTTTAGAACTGATGAAAGAATTCAGCAAGGGGATTTCCAACAAGATGGCCAAATAGGAATGCTCTGGTCTGCAGTTCACAGTGAAAGCAACGCAGAAGGTGAGTGATTTTCACTTTTCCAACTGAGGTACCAGGTTCATCTCATTGGGACTGGTTAGACAGTGGGTGCAGCCCAAGGAGGTCGAGCTGAAGCAAGGTGGGGTATCGCCTCACCCAGGAAGCACAAGGGGCTGGAGAACTCCCTCTCCTAGATAAGGGAAGCCATTAGGGACTTTTCCCAACACTCTGGCATTCTGGCTTAGATACTGTGCTTTTTCCACTGTCTTCACAACCTGCAGACTAAGAGATTCCCTCTGGTGCCTACAACACCGGAGAACTGGGTTTCCAGCACAAAATTGAGCAGCCATTTTAGCTGCACTTTTTTTTTTTTCATACCCCAGAGGTGCCTGGAATGCCAGCAAGACAGAACTGCTCATTCCCCTGAAATGGGGCTGAAGCCAGGGAGCCAAGTGATCTGGCTCAGCAGGTCCCACCCCCATGAAATCCAGCAAACTAAGATCCACTTGCTTGAAAATCTCACAGCCAGAACAGCAGTCTGAGGTTGACCTGGGACATTTGAGCTCGGTGGGGGTAAGGATATCTGACATTGGTGAGGCTCGGGTAGGTGGTTTTAACCTCACCTGTGTAAACAAAGTCACCGGGATGTTTACATAGCAACTGGGCAGAGCCCACGGCAGCTCTGCAAGGCCTCTGCAGGCAGACTGTCACTAGAATCCCTTCTTGCCGGGCAGGGAATCTCTTAAAAAGGCAGCAGCCGATCAGGGACTTATAAATAAAGCCCCCACCTTCCTGGGACAGAGCACCTGGGAAAAGGGGTGGTTGTTGATTCAGCTTCAGCAGACTTAAAAGTCCCTGCCTGGCAACTCTGAAGGGAGGAATAGATCTCCCAGCATAGTGCCTGAGCTCTGATACAGGACAGACTGCCTCCTCAAGTGGCTCCCTGACCCCTGTGTATCCCGACTGGGAGACACCTCATACAGGAGAACTCTGGCTGGCATCTGGAGGGTACCCTTATGGGACAAAGCTACCAGAGGAAGGAGCAGGCAGCTATCTTTGCTGTTCTGCCATCCCTGTGGGTGATTCCCAGGCAGGCAGGATCTGGAGTGAACTTCCAGCAAACTCCAGCAGACCTGCAGCAGAGGGGCCTGACTGTTAGAAGGAAAACTAACAAAGAAATAATTTCAACATCAACAGAAAGGATGTCCACTCAGAGACCCCATCCAAAAGTCACAAACTTTAAAGACCAAGCGTAGATATATCCACAAAGATGGAAAGAAACCAGCACAAAAAGGCTGAAATCTCCAAAAACCAAGATGCCTCCTCTCCTCCAAGGCATCAAAACTCCTCACCAGCAAGGGAACAAAACTGGATGAAGAATGAGTTAGATGAATTGACAGGAGCAGGCTTCAGAAGGTGGGTAATAACAAATTTCTCTAAGCTAAAGAAGCATATTCTAACCCAATGCAAGGAAGCTAAGAACGTTGTAAAAAGGCTACAGGAAATGCTAACTAGAATACCAGTGTGGAGAACATAAATGATTTGATGGAGCTGAAAAACACAGCATGAGAACTTCGTGAAGTGTATGTAAGTTTCAATAGCCAAATCAATCAAGCAGAAGAAAGGATATCACAGATTGAAGATCAACTCAATGAAATAAAGTGAGAAGGCAAGTTAGAGAGAAAAGAGTGAAAAGAAATGAGCAAAGCCTTCAAAAAATATGGGAATATAGGAAAAGACCAAATCTACATTTGATCAGTGTACTGGAAAGTGACAGGGAGAATGAAACCCAGTTGGAAAACACTCTTCAGGATATCATCCAGGAGAACTTCCTCAACCTAGGAAGGCAGGCCAACATTCAAATACAGGAAATACAGAGAACACCGCAAAGATATTCCTCAAGAAGAGTAACCTCAAGGCACGTAATTGTCAGATTCACCAAGGTTGAAATGAAAGAAAAAATGCTAAGCGCAGCCAGAAAGAAAGATTGGGTTACTTACAAAGAGAAGCCTATCAGACTCACAGCAGATCTCTTGGCAGAAACCCTACAAGCCAGAAGAGAGTTGGAGCCAATATTTAATATCTGTAAAGAAAAGAATTTCCAACCCAGAATTTCATATCCAGCCAAACTAAGTTTCATAAGCCAAAGAGAAATAAAATCTTGTATGGACAAACAACTGCTGAGAGATTTTGTCACCACCAGGCCTGCCTTACAAGAGCTCCTGAAGGGAGCACTGAACATGGAAAGGAACAAGTGCCAGCCACTGCAAAAACAACCAAATTGTAAAGAGTATTGATGCTATGAAGAAACTGCATCAACTAATGGGCAAAACAACCAGCTAACATCAAAATGACAGGATCAAATTCACACATAAAAATATTAAACTTAAATGTAAATGGGATAAATTCCCCAATCAAAAGACACATACCGGCAAATTGGATAGAGTCAAGAACCATCAGGGTGCTGTATTCAGGAGACCCATCTCATGTGCAAAGACTCAAATAGGCTCAAAATAAAGAGATGGAGGAAGATTTACAAAGCAAGTAGAGAGCAGAAAAAAGCAGGGGTTACAATTCTAGTGTCTGATAAAACAGACTTTAAACCAACAAAGGTTGAAAGAGACAAACAAGGGCATTACATACTGGTAAAGGGATCAATGCAACAAGAGCTACCTATCCTAAATATGTATGCATCCAATATGGGAGCACCAGATACATAAAGTAAGTTCTTAATGAGCTACAAAGAGACTTAGACTCCCGACCATAATAGTGGGAGACTTTAACACCCCACTTTCAATATTAGACAGATCGATGAGACAGAAAATTAACAAGGGTATCCAGAACTTGAAATCAGATCTGGACCAAGTGGACCTAATAGACATTTACAAAACTCTCCACCCAAAACCATAGAATATACATTCTTCTCAGCACCACATTGCACTTATTCTAAAATTGACCACATTTTTGGAAATAAAACACGCCTCAGCAAATGCAAAAGAATAGAAATCATAATAAATAGTCTCTCAGACCACAGTGCAATCAAATTGAAACTCAGGATTAAGAAACTCACTCAAAACTGCACAACTACATGAAAACTGAACAACCTGCTCCTTAATGACTACTGGATAAATAATGAAATGAAGGCAGAAACCAAGATGTTCTTTGAAACCAATGAGAACAAAGACACAACATACCAGTATCTCAGGGACATATTTAAAGCATTGTCTAGAGGGAAATTTATAGCACAAAATGCCCACAAGAGAAATTAGCAAAGATATAAAATCAACATGTCATGATTGAAAGAACTAGAGGAGCAAGATCAAACAAATTAAAAAGCTAGCAGAAGGCAAGAAATAACTAAGATCAGAGCAAAACTGAAGGAGACAGAGACACAAAAAAACCCTTCAAAAACTCAATAACCCAGGAGCTGGTTTACTTATTTATTTTCATTTTACTTTAAGTTCTGTGGTACATGTGCAGAACTTGCAGGATTGTTACTTAAGTATACACATGCTATGGTGGTTTGCTGCCTCCATCCCCCTGTCACCTACATTAGGTATTTCTCCTAATGTTATCTCTCCCCAATCTCCCTACCCCCTGCTATCCCTCCCCTAGCCCCCATCCCCCAACAGACCCCAGTGTGTGATGTTTTGCTTCATGTGTGCATGTCATCTCATTGTTCAACACCGATTTATGAGTGAGAACATGTGGTGTTTGGTTTTCTGTTCTTGTGTCAGTTTGCTGAGAATGATGGTTTCCAACTTCATCCATGTCCCTGCAAATGACATGAACTCTTCCTTTTTTATAGTCTATCATTGGTGGGCATTTGGGTTGGTTCCAAGTCTTTGCTATTGGGAACAGTCCCACAATAAGCATACATGTGCATGTGTCCTTATAATAGAATGATTTATAATCCTTTGGGCATATACCCAGTAGTGGGATTACTGGGTCAAATGGTTTAGATTCTTAAGGAATTGCCACACTGTCTTCTATAAAGGTTGAATTAATTTGCACTCCCACCAACAGTGTAAAAGCTTTCCTATTTTTCCACATCCTCTCCAGCATCTGCCGTGTCCTGATTTTTTTAATGATTCCATTCCAACTGATATGAGATGGTATCTCAATATGGTTTTGATTTGCATTTCTCTAATGACCAGTGATGATGAGCATTATAAAGATTTAAATATATGACCTAACACCATAAAAACCCTAGAAGAAAACCTAGGCAATACCATTTAGGACATAGGCATAGGCAAGGATTTCATGACTAAAACACCAAAAGCAATGGCAACAAAAGCCAAAATAGACAAATGGGATCTAATTAAACTTAATAACTTCTGCACAGCAAAAGAAACAATCATTAGAGTGAACCGGCAACCAACGGAATGGGAAAAAATTTTTGCAAGCTACTCATCTGACAAAGGGCTAATATCCAGAATCTATAGAGAACTATAACATATATACAGGAGAAAAAACAAATAACCCCATCAAAAAGTGGGTGAAAGATATGAACATACACTTTTCAAAAGGAGCTGATTTTGAAAAAATCAACAAAATAGATAGACGGCTAGCCAGACTAATAAAGAAGAAAAGAAGAATCAGGTAGATGCAATAAAAAAATTATAAAGGGGATATCACCACTGATTCCACAGAAATACCAACTACTATCAGAGATTACTACAAACACCTCTATGCAAATAAACCAGTAAATCTAGAAGAAATGAATAAATTCCTGGACACTTATGCCCTCCCAAGACTAAACCAGGAAGATGTTGAATCCCTGAATAGACCAATAACATGGTCTGAAATTGAGGCAGCAATTAATAGCCTACTAATAAAAAAAAGTCCGGGGCCAGATAGGTTCACAGCCTAATTCTAATTCTACCATAGGTACAAAGAGGAGCTGTTATCATTCCTTCGGAAACTATTCCAAACAATACAAAAAGACAGAACCCTCCCTAACTCATTTTATGAGATCAACATCACCCTGATACAAAAACCTGGCAGAGAGACAACCAAAGAAAAAAAAAAATTCAGGCCAATATTCATGATGAACATTGATGCAAAATCCTCAATAAAATTACGGCAAACCAAATCCAGCACACATTAAAAGGCTTATCCGTCACAATCAAGTGGGCCTCATCCTTAGGATACAAGGCTGGTTCAACATATACAAATATATAAACATAATCCATCATATAAACAGAACCAAAGACAAAAACCACATGATTATCTCAATAGATGCAGAAATGTCCTTTGACAAAATTCAGTAGCCCTTTATACTAAAAACTCTCAATAAACTAGGTATCAATGGAACATATCTCAAAATAATAAGAGCTATTTATGACAAGCCCACAGCCAATATCATACTGAATGGGCAAAAACTGGAAGCATTCCTTTTGAAAATTGGCACAACACAAGGATGCCCTTTCTCACCACTCCTATTCAACATAGTATTGGAAGTTCTGGCCACAGGAATCAGGCACAAAAAAGAAATAAAGGGTATTCAATTAGGAAAAGAGAAAGTCAAATAATCTCTATTTGCAAACAACATGATTGTATATTTAGAATCCCATAATCTCAGCCCCAAATCTCCTTAAGCTGATAAGCAACTTGGGCAAAGTCTCAGGATACAAAATAAATGTGCAAAACTACAAGCATTCCTATAACACCAGTAACATACAGAGAGCCAAATCAAGAGTGAACTCCAATTTATGATTGCTACCAAGAGAATAAATACCTAGGAATGCAATTAACAAGGGAGGTGAAGGACCTCTTCAAGGTGAACAACAAACCACTGCTCAAGGAAATAAGAGTGGACAAAAACAGATGGAAAAGCATTCCATGCTCATGGTTAGAAAGAATCAATATTGTGAAAATGGCCATACTGCCCAAAGTAATTTATAGATTTAATGCTATCCCTATCAAGCTACCGTTGACTTTCTTCACAGAGTGGGGAAAACGACCTTAAACTTAATATGCAACCAAAAATGAGCCAACATAGTCAAGACAATCCTAAGCAAAAAGAACAAAGCTGGAGGCATCAAGCTAACTCACTTCAAAATATACTACAAGACTACAGTGATCAAAACAGCTTGGTACCGGTACCAAAACCGAGATATAGACCAAGGGAACAGAACAGAGGCCTCAAAAATAATACCACACATCTACAACTATTTGATCTTTGACAAACCTGACAAAAACAAGCAATGGGTAAAGGATTCCCTGTTTAATAAATGGTGTTGGAAAAACTGGCTAGCAATATGCAGAAAGCTGAATCTGGATCTCTTCCTTACACCTTATATAAAAATTAATCCAGATGGATTAAAGATGTAGACATAAGACCTAACACCATAAAAATCCTAGGGAAAAACGTAGGCAGTACCATTCAGAACATAGGCATTGGCAAGGATTTCATGACTAAAACACCAAAGGCAATGGCAACCAAAGCCAACATAGACAAATGAAATCTAACTAAACTAAGGAGCTTTTGCACAGCAAAGGAAAATATCATTAGCGTGAACCATTAACCAACAGAATGGGAAAAAATTTTTGCAATCTTCCCATCTGACAAAGGGCTAATATCCAGAATCTACAAGGAACTGAAACTAATTTACAAGCAAAAAGCAAACAACTTCATCAAAAAGTGGGCAAAGGATATGAACAGACACTTCTCAAAAGAAGACATTTACGCAGCCAACAAACATGAAAAAAAGCTATCATCACTGGTCATTAGAGAAATGCAAATCAAAACCATATTGAGATACCATCTTACACCAGTTAGAATAGCAATTATTAAACAATCAGGAGACAGCAGATGCTGGAGAGGATGTGGAGAAATAGGAACACTTTACTCTGTTGGTGGGAATGTTAATTAGTTCAACTATTATGGAATACGGTGTGGCAATTTCTCAAAGATCTAGAAACAGAAATATCATTTGACCCAGCAATCCCATTACTGGGTATATAACCAAAGGATTATAAATCATTCTATTATAAGAACACATGCACATGTATGCTTATTGTTGTACTGCTCCCTACAGCAAAGACTTGGAACCAACCCAAATGCCCATCAATGATAGACTGGATATATCAAGAAAATGTGGCGGGCCGGGCGCGGTGGCTCAAGCCTGTAATCCCAGCACTGTGGGAGGCCGAAGCAGGTGGATCACGAGGTCAAGAGATCGAGACCATCCTGGTCAACATGGTGAAACCCCATCTCTACTAAAAATACAAAAAATTAGCTGGGCATGGTGGCGCGTGCCTGTAATCCCAGCGACTCAGGAGGCTGGGGCAGGAGAATTGCCTGAACCCAGGAGGCAGAGGGTGCTGTGAGCTGAGATCGCGCCATTGCACCCCAGCCTGGGTAAGAAGAGCGAAACTCTGTCTCAAAANAAAAAAAAAAAAAAAAAAAAAAAAAAAAAAAAAGAAAATGTGGCACATAGACAACGTGGAATGAGTTCATGTCCTTTGCAGGGACATGGATGAATGTAGAAACTATCATTCTCAGCAAACTGACACAAGAACAGAAAACCAAACACCTCATGTACTCACTCATAAGTGGGTGTTAAACAATGAGAAGACATGGACAGAGGGAGGGGAACATCCCACACCTAGGCCTGTCGGGGGTTGAGGGACTAGGGTAACGATAGCAGGGGCTTTGGGGATAGATGAGGGATAGCATTAGGAGAAATCCCTAATGTAGATGATGGGGTGATGGAGAAGCAAACCATCATGGCATGTGCATACCTATGTTACAATTCTGCATGTTCTGCACATGTACCCCAGGACTTAAAGTATAATAAATAAATATTAATAAAAAGAATTCAGCAAAGTTTCTGGATAAAAAATTAATGTACATAAATCAGTATATCCCCTATACATCAACAGCAACCAAGCTGAGAATTATATCAAGATCTCAACTTCTTTACAATAGCTGAAAACAAACAAAAAAAAACTTTAAGAATATCCTTAACCAAAGAGGTGAAATACCTCTACAAGGAAAACTACAGAACACTTCTGAAAGAAATCATAGATGATAAAAACAAATGGAAACACATGTCATGCTCATGAATGGGTAGAATCAATATTGTGAAAATGACCATACTGCCAAAAGCAATCTACAAATTCAATGGTTCTTACTGAAATATCACCACGCTCTTCACAGAACTAGAAAAAACAATTCTAAAATTCATATGAGCCTGTAATGAGCCTGCATAGCCAAAGCAAGACTGAGCAAAACGAACAAATCTGATTTCAAACCATATAGTAACCAAAACGGAATAGTACTGGTATAAAAATAGGCACATAGGCCAATGGAACAGAACAGAGAACGCAGAAATAAACTCTAATACTTATAGTCAACTGATCTTTGACAAAGAGTCTTTATATTTTATGGGTTGGTGTCATTTCAAGTCCTCTCTTCTAGTTACTTAAATATATGTAATATGGTTGCTAAGTATAGTCACCCTAGTCTGTTCTCAAACATAAGAACTTATTTTTTCTATCTAACTGCATGTTTATACCCATCATCAACCTCTTTATCACACTTATACCCACCCACTTCAGTCTCTGGCATCTACCTCTTTATTCTCTATGCCAGTGAGATCAATGTGTTTAGCACCCACATATAAATGTGAACATGTGGTATTTGTCTTTCTGTGCCTGGTATATTTCACTAAATATAATGACCTCAATTTCCACCCATGTCGCTGCACATGACAGGGTTTCAGTCTTTTTTATAGCTAAATAGCATTCAATTGTGTGTATACATCACATTTTCTTTGCTATCCAGTGGTGGAATTGTATGGTAGTACTATTTTAAGAAATCTCCATACAATTATTTATAGTGGTTGTACTAAGTTACATTCCTAACAACAGTGTATAAGAGCTCCACTTTCTCTGCATCCTTGCCAGATCTGTTATTTTTTTCTTTTTGATAATAACCATTCAAACTGGGGTCAGATAATATCTCATTGTGGTTTTGGTTTGCATTTCCCTGATGATTAATGATGAGAATTTTTTTCATACACCTATTTGTCATTTGTATATCTTCTCTTAAAAAATGTCTATTCATGTCCTTTGCCCAAGTTTACATGAAATTATTTGTTCATTTTTTACTTTTGAGTTGTACGAGTTCCTTATATATTCTGAATATTAGCCCCCTGTCGGATGAGTAATTTGCAAAATTTTTTTTCCATTTAAGATGAAGAAATAGCATTAGGAGAAATCCCTAATGTAGATGATGGGGTGAATGGATGAAGCAAGCCACCATGGCATGTTGGTTTACATAGGTATATACATGCCATGGTGGTTTGCTTCATCCATCATCCCATCATCTACATTAGGAATTTCTCCTGATGCTATTTCTTCCTCTCATTTACTCTGTTGATTATTTCTTTTGTTGTGCAGAAGCTTTTTAGTTTAACATAGTCCCATATGTTTATTTTTGTTTTTATTGCCCATGGTTTTGAGGCCTTTACCATAAAATCTTTGCTTAGGCCAATGTCTTGAACAATTTCCCCCATATTTTCTCCTAGTAATTTTATAGTTTTGGGTCTTATGTGTAAGTTTTTAATCCATCTGGAGTTAATTTTTGTATACAGTGAGATATAGGGATTCAATTTCATTCTTCCACACATGATTATTTACTTCTATCAACACCATTTATTGAATAGGGTGTGCTTTTCCCAGTGTATGCTCTTGGCAACTTTGTCAATGATCAGTTGACTGTAAATATGTGGATTTATTTCTGGATTCTGGATTCTGTTCTATTGGTCTGTGTGTCTGTTTTTATACCAATATCATGCTGTTTTTGTTACCATCGCCTTGTAATATGTTTTGAAGTCAGATAGTGTGATGCCTTTAGCCCTGTTCCTTTTGCTAACAGTTATTTTGACACTCAAACTCTTTTTTGGTTCCATATACATTTTAAGATTGTTTATTTGTTCTATTTCAGTAAAAAATGACATTGATATTTTGATAGGAATTGCATTTAATCTGTAGATTGTTTTGGGCAGTATGGTCATCTTAAGGATATTATGTCTTCCAGTCCATGAGCATGGGAAGCCTTTCCATTTTGGGGTCTTCTCAAATTTCTTTCACCAGTGTTTTAGTTTTCCTTCTTTTGCTTCCTTAAATTTATTCCTAGTTATTTTATTTATTTATTTTTTGTGGCCATTCTAAATGGGATTATCTTTTTGATTTATTTTTTGGCAATTTCATTATTGGTGTATAAATATGCTAATGGTTTTTGGATGTTGATTTTGTATACACTGCAACATTAATGAATTTGTTTATCAATTCTAAGAGTTTTGTTGGTGGAGTTTAAAAATTTTTCTAAATATAAGATCATGTCATCTGCAAAGAGGAACAATTTGACTTTCTTTTTTTCCCCCCAATTTGAGTGCCTTTTTTTTCTCACCTGATCGCTCTGGTTAGGATTCCATTATTATGTTAAATAGAAAAAGCAAAAGTGGGCATTCTCTTCTTTGGTTGTTTCTCCATTCAGTATGATGTTAGCTGTGGGTTCAGCATATATGGCCTTTATTATTTTGAGCAATGGTCCTTCTATGTTGAGAGTTTTTATCATGAACTTATGTTGAATTTTGTCAAATGCTTTTTTCTATTGATATGTTTATATAATTTTTGCTCTTCATTCTGCTGATATGACATATCACATTTATTGATTTGGGTATGGTGAATTATCCTTGCACTCCTGGGATAAATCCCACTTGATCATGGTGCACTATCTTTTTGATATGCTGTTGGATTCTATTTGCTGTTTTGTATTTTTCACTTATGCTTCTCAGGGAATTTGGCCTGTAGTTTTCTTTTTTGTTGCATTTTCATCTGTATTTGATATGAGAGCAATACTGGTCTTGTTGAATGAGTTAGAGAAATTCCCTCTTCTTCATATTTTTCGAATAGTTTCAGGAAAATTGGTATGAGTTCTTTAGACACTTAGTAAAGTATAGTAGTAAATCCATCCAGTCCTAGTGTTTGCTTCATTGGGGGACTTTTTATTACTGATTCAATCTTATTACTCATTGTTGTCTGTTCAGGTTTTCTACTTTCCTGCTTTAATCTTGGTAGGTTGTAAATTTCCAGAAATTTATCCATTTTCTCTAGGTTTTCCAGTGCGTTAGTGTATAGTTGTTCATAATAGTCTCTGATAAGCTTTTATATTTCTGTGGTATAATTTATAATGTCTCCTTTTTTACATTAAGTCTTTATAAGTCTTTACAGGTAGAGTGAATTTCTTGTGTGCAGCATATATTTGGATCTTTTTTTTTAAAAAAAATTCATTCAGCCAGTCTGTATCTTTTAAATGGATAATTTAATTCATTTGCATTTAAGGTTATTATAGATACGTAAGGTTTATTCCTGACATATTGTTAATGGTTTTCTTTTTTGTGGATTCTTTGTTCCTATTTTGTTTTTCTTACTGATTGTCCTTATAATTTGCTGTTTATTGTAGTGGTGACATTTCAATCTTTTCTCTTCTTCATTTATGTACTTGCTTTACCAATGAGGTCTGTATTTTTGTGAGTTTTCATAATGGCAACGATCATCCTTTTGCTTCTAGGTTTAGAATTCCCTTGAATATTTCTTGTGAGGCTGGTCTGCAGGTAATGAACTATCTTATTGTTTGTCTGGGAAAGACTTTATTTCTTCTTTATTTATGACGGATTATTCTTCTAGTTATACTATTCTTGGATGAGAGTGTTTTTTAGTTTGTTTTTTTGTTTTTTTTTTTTCTCTTTCAGCAGTCTGAATATATCATGCCATTCTCTCCTGGCCTGTTGAGAAGTCTTCTTTTTGTTTGATGCAGATTTCTTTGTAGGTTCTTGTATCTTTAATCTTGCTTTTCTAAAAATAATTTTCTCTTTGTCACGTAATTTAGACAGTTTGACTATAATGTTCTTTTTGCATTGTATCTGTTTGATGATTGCTGCATCTCCTCTATCTGGATGTTTAATAATCTCGCTAGGCTTGAGAAACTTTCATCTATTACATTATTTTTCTGTTTTTTGAAATGGAGTCCTTTGTCACCCAGGCTGAAGTGCAGTGGTTGAATCGTGGCTCACTGCAACATCCACCTCCCAGGCTCTAGCAATTCTTATGCCTCAGCCTCCCGAATACCTGAGATTGCAGGCATGCACGACCATTCCTGGCTATTTTTGGGTGTGTGTATTTTTTATAGAGACAGGGTTTTGCCATGTTGGCCAGGCTGGTCTCAAACTCTGATCCCAAGCAATACACCCACCTTGACCTTCCAAACTGCTGAGATTACAGGTGTAAGCCACTGTGACTGGTCTATTTCACTAAGTTGGTTTTTGAAACTTTTTTCTATCTTTGCCTTTGGGGATATGAATAATTAATATATTTACTTTATAGTGTCCTATATATCATTAAGGCTTTGTTCATTATTTTTTATTTTTTTAAAAAAATTTTATCTGACTGCATTATTTCAAAAGACATGTCTTCAAGTTCTGAGATTCTTTCTTTGCTTGATCTACTCTATTGTTGAAGCTTTTGTGTGTATTTTGTATTTCATTCAAGGAGTTCTTCAGGTCCAGAATTTCTGTTTGGTTCTGTGTTATGACATTTATCTTTTTGGTAACATTCTCACTTGTATCCTTATCTTTATGACTTATTTGTATTGTTTTTGAGAATTCTCTTGTATCTCATTGAGCTTATTTAGTGTCATGTTCTTAAATTCTTTTGCTGGGATCTCACGAATTTTTTTTTTTCTTATGGAATCTGTGGCTGGGAAATTATTATTATTATTGGAGGTGTTATATTTACTACTTTTTAAAAATGTTTTGCATGTCCTTACATAGATATCTGCACATATGGCATAATAGTATCTTCTTCCAATTTTTAAAATTTGCTTTCATAGGGGAGAATTTTTTTCTGAAGATGCATCAGTGGAGTCGGTCTTTTTAGTTTTATTTTGGCTGCATATGGTAGTGTAGTCTCTGTATAATTTCTTTGGTATCAGTGGTATTTGTTATTTCCTCAATGGTTTAGGGTGTGGTTATCAGTGGAGGCTATGGTAAAGTTTTCCTAGGGACAAGGATGCCAGGTGTGAAATCTTCAGACTTAGTGGTTCAGTAGTGGGCTTAGCATGTCTATTGATGAGCCCCAGGGTGTTACACATTGGAATTGATATTAGCAGGATCAATTATTAGACTTTCTTGTGGTTTGCTATTATACTGGTAGTGGCAGTGGTGGGACAGGCAAGTAAGCAAATTCTTGGATCCTTGGGCAATTAACACGTTACGGGTGGTGGCAAGATGATTCTTTGGGTTGTAAGAAGTGTGTACTGGTGTTGAGGGTGGCTGAGATGTGGAGTTGCCACCTATAGCCCCAGACACACAGCTCTCAAGTAGCAATGCAGCACTGTACAGAGTTGGGGAGAGACACAGGACCCCACACTTTTCTTGAAAGCCCAAGCATGGAGACTATGCCACCAGTGGAACTGCGGTTGTTACTCATAAACCAGTCTTCTGGCTTGCCTGCTGCAGCCTCTGGTGGCAACAACAATAGCTTCACCTGAGTGGTACGCAGAGGCGAGGAGGGATCTTGCTCTATGTGCAAGCCTAAATACAGAGGCCCCTCCACCTACCCTCCAGAGAGTAGGGGATCTCACTCTCTGCATGTGAGGCTGAGCATAGAGTTTGTGCTGCTGCTATGGTCAGGGTTGGTTCTCAAACTCCGGACAGGGAACTCTCAGGCTCTGCAAAGCACATACTTTAGTTTCTTTTGTCCCAGGGGCAGCCTTTCTGTATGCTATATCATCCCTTCCCTGGAAAGTATGGGTTGGAGTGCTGGAGACCCTGGAGCACCTTTGGGCTCAGTCAGTGTTTTGCCACTGTAACTCTCTGAGTGAATGCTGGAATGTGATCAGGGTCTTCTAGGATCTGAGATATATATGGGGACTGTGGTTTCCAAGGCAGGATGTAGGCCTGTCATGGCTGTGTTCTCACTGTGGCACCTTGCTGTAGCTACTTAGGTCTCAGGGGTGAGACCTAAGGGAACTCAGCATGAGTTCCCTGTCTGGTGCAGTGCCATTATGGGTTCTCCAAATCACTAACTGTGCTATGTCAGAGTTTGTGTGGGTGGAGGAGCCCTCCTGTGGTTTGGATTGCAGCAGTCTGTGGTGGGGATGTGAATCTCAGAAGTTCTCTTATTTACCATTTCCTCACAATATCAAGTGCCCTACAGCTTGAGGGAATATATTCTCTTTCTGATCACAAGGGAACATAGTTTTAAGGGCAAGAACTTCCCAGTGCCATGCCCCCTTCCCATGCCTCTACATCTGGAAGATTTAACGATTTCTGTTTTAATTTTCACAGGCTTGGGGAAAAAGTCAAAAGTCAATCACTCCAGTGGAAGTTTAAAGGAACTCCTTTCATTGACCAGGGGACTTGGAGAAGGTGGGAATTCCTCCCAGGTTAAAAGTCTCCTTCTTCCACACACCTTTGGATTCCATACTTGGGTCTCCTTTCACACTCTTCATGGAAGACTTTTTATCTCTCATCTTTTTCTGTTTCTCTGCCTAAATAAATCACTTTCAGCAATCACTTTTTGGGGTTCGGTATTTACTTTATGAGTGTACTGTGCCCACCATGGTCCCCTCTCCCATTTTGGGAAAGCGAGAGACCAAGAGCCTGTGGCCCACCGGGGAGCGAGTTCAGTACTCCCCTGCACCCCCAAAACCCACCAACACTATTGGCGAGCCAGCTAGGAGTGGGGTACAGCCAGGAGAAAAAGACTTCAAGCCGTAAGTAAAACTGGCCCCATTCTGTCTGTCTCTTGAACACCAGAGTGGCAGCACTGAGCTCTGGGGGCACAGCCCAGTGGGTCTTGAAATGGTGTGGCCAGCCAGGTTTAAATAAAAGTACAGTCTTTTCCTCCAAACTCTCATTCTTCTTTCTCTCTCTCTTTCTCTGTCAGGACTACCTCCATATGTGGGAGTCCCTGTGGCAACTACCTCCACTAATGCCAACCAGGACTCCTCAGCTCCTGTACCCCAGCAGGAGCAAGGGAGGGCCGAAATGGCCAGGGCATCTCAGGCTGCTGGGATGCCCCAACTCTGTCCACTACAGGTAGTAGGAGGAGAAGTTGGCCTGACCAAAATAACTCTCAAACTCTGATGATTCTTTTCATAGTGGGAAGGGAAGCTGTCTTTTTCTAGGAAAATGCTGCTACTTTGTAAACCAGTTAAATGTTGATTTAAACATAAAGACTCAGGAATCAATCAAACACAGGGCCAAAGGTCTTCAAAAAAAAACACAAAACACCATATTGTAAAGCTTCTTTAACAACTGACCTGACTATATTCTCTCCTAGGCTCGTTTATAACCATTGTATATTTGTTGGCCTCTGGGCTTTCCATCTTTAACCACCTTGTCACATTTATTTCTTCTAGAATCATAAGGTCACAAATAATCCTGCCACTGAAACCTGAGTGTCCTTGGCTCCTGAGCTCTATCATGAACCTCAGGATCAACCTGCACCCCTGAAAGACTCCTCTCTGGAGAAAACCTCAACTGCAGGGCCCCTTCTATGTCCCATTTCAGCAGGAAGTAGTTAAAGAGCAATTGATGCCCGTGTACCAACAAAAGTTGAACTTTCCTGTTTGGGGAGGAATGAGGGAATGTGTCCCCTTCCTGGGACCACAAGGGAGCATAGTTTTAAGGGCAAGAACTTCCCAGTGCCATACCCTCCTCCCATGCCTCTCCATTCAGAAGAGTTAATGGTTCGTTTTAATTTTCATGGGCACAGGGAAAAAAACAAAAGCAATCACTCCAGTGGAAGTTTAAAGGAACTCCTTTCATTGATCAGGGGGCTTGGAGAAGGTGGGAATTCCTCCCAGGTAAAAATTCCTCCCCTTCTTCCACACCCCTTTGGATTCCATACTCTTTATGGAAGACTTTTTCTCTCTCATCTTTTTCTGTCTTCTTTTTCTGTTTCTCTGCCTAATTAAATCACTTTCTGTCAACACTTTTTGGGGTGTGGTATTTACTTTACGAGCATACCACAACTGCCATGGTCTCCTCTCCCATTCTTGGGACAGTGAGAGACCAGGAGCCTGTAGCACACTGGAGAGTGAGCTGAGCACTCCCCTGCATCCCAAAAAAAACCTGCCACCCAGATTCCAGCCAATTTCAGTTAAGCTGGCTACTCATTTCCTTCTTCTTCTCTGCTTCAGATGATTCCCATGATTTTTCTGTTGGACTCCAGTGTTATCTCCTGGATGTTCTATTTGAAGTTTGATTATGTGTTCATAATTTTGGTTTTTCATTTCAGAGAAGGCAGGTATCTTACATTGCTAGTCAGTCATCTTGAACAGGAATCAGAACTAAAACATTACAAATACAGAGAAGTAGGTGAACAGCCTGGTGAATGGAATAAAGCTCCCTCAGGAAGGTTTATGTTATTTTCTTTTGAATAAAACAGGGTATTGGCATTCTCATCAAAGATCAGGGAGAAAGAATAGTGGTTTCCACTGTAGAGACAAAAACCTATCAATGTTATATCAAAAAGGAGAGGGTAGACAAAAAGAAAAAAAAATAATAAAAGTGTCTTTAGTTAGGGTGAACACAGTGAGATTTATCCTAAATTAGAATAATTCATAATATACAGAATATTCACAAGCTTGAATATGGAATTAGAAAATATTTGACCTTGACTTTATTATCTATATTTTTTTATTTGAATCACTTTCCTATTTCTATTTATATTCTTTTTAAATTTTTATTTATTTTTAATTTTTTTAAATTATACTTTAAATTCTAGGATACATGTGCATAACTTGCAGGTTTGTTACATAGGTATACATGTGCCATGGTTGTTTGCTGCACCCATCAACCCGTTATCTACATGAGGTATTTCTCCTAATGCAATTTCTCCCCTAGTACCCCACCCCAACAGGCCCCAGTGTGTGATGTTCCCTTCCCTGTTTCCATGTGTTTTCGTTGTTCAACTCCCAGTTATGAGTGAGAATATGTGGTGTTTCATTTTCTGTTCCCGTGTTAGTTTAATGAGAATGATGGTTTCCAGCTTCATCCATGTCCCTGCAAAGGACATGAACTCATACTTATCTATATGTTTTTAAGAAGACCTTTAGCTGTTGTCTACTTCAATTCCTTTATCTTATCAGACATACATGTAAGACACAGAGAAATGAAGGAACTCCCCAAAAGACACATTGTGATTGGGGCAAAACTATGGTTACAGTTCAAATTGGACTTGTGAAAGTTGCAGACCTATAAGCAAATAAAAATGACAAGGACATGAATGTTTTTGTTTTTGTAATTATCTATGACCACAGTTTTAAGATTTTGGACCATTCTTTATTTGTTAAATGTATTAAAATGTGAACTGCTAGCTAGCAATGCAAAATAATCCATTTTGAAAATTTTATTCTTTATGCCTATGCCAAGAAGGAAAGTTAATCCTAAGGATAATTCCTTCTATCATACTCTTAGCATGAATGAATTTCTTCTTTGAAGCCGTATCAGTTTGCTTCAAAGTGGAAAACGTGAGCAATAAAATATTTCTCTCTTGATAAGTTGAACTTTCTCAACTTCAGTTAGCATGAATATTTTTGTTTGGCTACTGACAAATAATAGTTTGAGGAGAGCATCAAAGAGTAACCAAAAATGCACATTTATAGCTTCACTAGACTTCTTTTATAGTTGATAAAATGTTACAAAACTCACAAGCTGTGATTCATGTATGTATGACTTGAGGTTCTATAATTTTATTTTCCCTTGTGGAAAAAAAATCACTATAATAATTTGTCTTAGAGATATATTTTTCATTTTTCCACAAAGATCTTCCACCTAGTATGTAGGCCACAGCACTTGGCAGCTAGGAAATTATTTATCAGATTATCTGATAAAAGCAACTTTTCAGGCTGGGCATGGTGGCACACGCCTGTAATCCCAGCATTTGGGAGGCCAAGGTAGGCAGATCATCTGAGGTCAAAAGTCCAAGACCAGCCTGCGCAACATGGTGAAACCTTATCTCAACATGGTGGTCAGTGCCTGTAATTCCAGCTGCTTGGAAGGTTGAGGCAGGAGAATCACTTAAATCTGGGAGGCAGAGGTTGCAATGAGCCGAGATTGAGCCAGTGTACTCCAGGTTGGGCAATAGAGAGAGACTACCTCTCAAACAAACAAACAAAAACAAGACAAACAAACAAAAGAAGCAACTATTTACTCCTTTGTAGATATCTATCAATAACTTAGAACTCTGAAGGGAATTTTTTCCTTTCTTCTTTATAACAAAATTATTCTACGATGATTAATGAGCCTTCAACTTCTTAGGTTTATGACACTGTGTTCAAATTGTTTCCTAATTTTTTGCATCTCTAAAACCTGACTATTTTAACATTGTTACTATATTGGGAGATGAACCAAAATCTCAAAATCAGAAGAAATATTTTCATGGGAAAGTTAAGAACTGGATGGAGGAAAAGGGGCCTCTATCAGTGATTTACTAATTAGGCTTCCTAGGCAGAAAAGGGCTGAAGAAAGTAGAGAATAAGGAACTGAATGCAGAAATAAGTAACAAAAAGCAGATTTTTTTTTTCAAAATTGCTTTTCTTATAGGGTTAAAACAGAGGTTTCCTTATTGTGCCAGCTTAGGTACAGCAGGCCCATTCTGATTGGCTGCCATGAAGTTCCTGGTTTTTTGAATACTGGCTCATTTCAAAGTTCAGTTTTATTATGTGGCACCTAATAGGAGTGATCTCATTTTGGTTTTGTCTGGTCTTTTGTGATCTAGTGTAGGACCTCAACCCTAAATAATGGCTTCTCTTCTACTTTAACAGTTCTCTGAATTCTTTCAAATTAACCTTTGTGTATGGCATGAAACAAAGGTAATGTTTCACTTGTTTTCCATGTGACTATCTAGTTGTTATAACAATATTTATTGAAAGATGTATCTTTTCTTTATTGAATTACTATCATATCTTATTAAAAGTTAATTGAAGATATGTGTGTAGGCCAACTTCTGGATTTTCCATCCTGTTCCATTGATCTCTTTGCCGTATATCACACTATCTTGATTACTGTAGCATTATAACGAATCTTAAAGGAGTATAAGTCCTTCAACATTGTTCTTTTAAAAAATTCTTTTGGCTACTATTGATTCTTTTCATTTTCACATAAATTTTATAGTTTGTCAAGATTTAGTGAAAGGCCTGTGGGAGTTTTGATTGGAATTGTATTAAACTTATAGATAAATGTTGATTAATGGAAATGTAACACAAGTCAAAATATGTAAGCATATGTAATTTAAATATTTCTGGTAGACACACTAAAAAGATTAAAAAAAACCTATGAAATTGTTAATTATTTCATTTGTCCCAAGATATGAAAACATTATCAACCTGTAATCAATATAAAAACATTGATATGATATTTTACATTTTTTTATACTAAGTCATCAAATTCTGGTGTGTTTTTACACTTATAGCACACCTTAATTCAGACTAACCACATATCAAGTGTTTAATAGCCTCATGTGGCTAATGGATATCACATTGGAAAAATTAACTATAGATCAATTTGGAGAGAATTGTTGAATTAATACAATTTAGTATTCTTATTGACAATGAATTTAAAAATGTATTATTAAGTGACTTATCTATCTCAACAGATTTTGGTGTATAGTTCTTGCATGTACTTTGTTAAATTTATTCCCGAGTATTTCAGGGTTTTGTATGCTGTTATTAATGGTATTGTTTTTCACATTTTAATTTTTAACTGTTCATTGCAACTCATAGAAATAATTGAATTTTGTGTGTTGACCTAATATATTCTGAAACTTATTAAATGTGTTTACTAATTCTGGTATTTTATTTTGTTAACTCTTTAGAATTTCCTACCTAAAAAAAAAAAAAAAAACCTTTGCAAATAAACGCAGTTTTTACTTACAATAAATGTCTTTTATTTTTTTTTCTTGTATTAGTTAGGACCTGCACTACAACATTAAAAGGAAGAGGACTCTTGTCTTGCTCCTATTAAGGGAACAACCTTCAGTCTTTCACTGTTGAGGATAAAGTTGTTGATATGTGCTTTGTAGGTGCTCCTTATCAGGTTGAGGATTATTTTTTTAATCTTAGTTTTCTGAGAGTTTTTTTAAAATCATGAATCGGTGTTGAATTTTGTCAAATGCTTTTTCTGCATTTATTGAGATGATCATATGATCTATTTTATTATTTAAATATAAATTATACTGATTGGTTTTCTAATGTTAACCAACCTTGTGTTCCTAGAATAAAACCCATTTGGTCATAATATGCAATTATTTTTATATATTTTCTAACTTATTTCAGTTATTATTTTATTCATGGTTTTAGGGGAATTATTTTTATGGGAGATATTCGTGTGTCATTATCTTTTCCTGGAATGTCTGTATCTGATTTGGGTTTCACTTAATAATGGCTTATCATATTGGTTAGAAAGTATTTCCTCCTTTTCTGTTTTCTTAGTTTGTGTAGGAATGGCATTATTTTTTCCCAAAATGTTTGATGGAATTCACCAGTTAAGCAATATAGACTTGGAACTTATTTTATTTTTTTGGAAAGTTTTAAAGTAGGAACTTAGATTCTTTAATAAAAAACTATTAGAGGATGGGCAAGATAGCTAAATAGACATAGCTCTGGTCTGCAGCTCTTAGAGACACCAGTGCGGAAGGTGGTTGATTTCTGTATTTCCAATTGAGATACCTACTTCATCTCTTTGGGATTGGTTAGGCAGTGGCTACAGCCCACAGAGGGTGAGCAGAAGCAGGGTGGGGTGTCACCTCACCTTAGAAGTGCAAGGAGCTGGGGAGCACCCTCCCACAGCCAAGGGAAATTGTGAGACACTGTGCTATCTGGCCCAAATACTACACTTTACCCATGGTCTTTGCAATCTGCAGACCAGGAGGTTCCCTCATGTGCCTACACCACCTGGACCCTAGGTTTCAAGCACAAACTGGGTGGCTGTTTGGGCAGACACTGAACTAGCTGCAGAAATTTTCTTTTGTAGCTCAGTGGTGCCTGGATCCCCAGGGGGTTCCAGGAAGCCCAGCAAGATAAGAACTAATGGCTTTAAATTCTCACTGACAGCACGGAAGTCTGATGTTGACCTGGGATGCTAGAGCTTGGTATGGGGAGGGGTGTCCACCATTGCTAAGGCTTGAGTAAGCAGTTTTCCCCTGACAGTGCTAAGGAGGCCAGCTCTAGATTCCTTCTGACTGGGCAGGGCATCTTTGAAAGACAGGCAGCATCCCCAGTCAGAGGCTTATAGATAAACTCCCATCTTCCAGGAATAGAGCACCTGGGAGAAGGGGCAGCTGTGGGTACAGGTTTAGCAGACTTAAATGTTCCTGCCTACTGGGTCTGTATAGGGCAGTGGATAACAAGGAGGATTCTTGAGCTCTGCTAAGGGACAGACTGCCTCCTCAAGTGGGTCTCTGACCCCCATGCCTCCTGACTGGGAGAAACCTCCCAGCAGGGGTCAACAGACATCTCATACAGGAGAGCTCTGGCTGGCATCAGGCTGGTACCCCACTGGGATGAAGCTTCTAGAGGAAGGAGCAGGCAGCAATGTTTGCTGTTCTGCAGCCTCCACTGGTGATACCCAGGCAAATATGGTCTGGAGTGGACCTACAGCAAACTGCAGCAAACCTGCAGAAGAGGGACCTGACTGTTAGAAGAAAAACTAACAAACAGATAGCAACAACATCGACAAACAAAAAGAACCCAGACACAAAAACCCCATCCAAATGTCATCAGCCTCAATTATCAAAGGTAGATAAATTCATGAAGATAAGAAAAAGACCAACACAAAAATGCTGGAAATTCCAAAAACCAGAATGCCTCCTCTCCTCCAAATGACTGCAACTTCTCCAGTAAGGGCACAAAACTGGCTGGAGAATAAGTTTGATGAATTGACAGATGTAGGCTTCACAAGGTGGGTAATAAAAAACTCCTCTGAGCTAAAGGAGCATGTTCTAACCCAATGCAAGGAAGTTGAGAACCTTGGTAAAAGGTTACAGGAACTGCTAACTATAATAACCAGTTTAGAGAAGAATATAAATGACCTGATGGAGCTGAAAACACAGCATGAGAACTTTGTGAAGCATACACAAGTATCAACAGCTGAATCAGTCAAGTAGAAGAAACAATATCAGAGATTGAAGATCAATTTACTGAAATAGGTGTGAAGATAATATCAGAGAAATAAGAATGAAAAGGAATGAGCAAAGCCTCCAAGAAACATGGGACTATGTGAAAAGAGCAGACCTACATTTGATTGGTGTACCTGAAAGTGATGGAAATAATGGCTGCATAATACTCATAGGTGGGTGTTGGACAATGAGAACACATGGGCACAGAGAGGGGAGCATCACACACTGTGGTCTGTTGGGGGTAAAAAGGGGAGGGACAGTGAGGGGTGGGGAGTTGGGGAGAGATAGCATGGGGAGAAATGCCAGATATAGGTGATGGGGAAGAAGGCAGCAAATCACACTGCCATATGTGTACCTATCCAATAATCTTGCATGTTCTTCACATGTACCCCAAAACCTAAAATGAAATAATAATAAAAAAAGAATGGAACCAAGTTAGAAAACATGCTTCAGTATATTATCCAGGAGAACTTCCCCAACCTAGCAAGACAGACCAATATTCAAATTCAGGAAATGCAGAGAACACCACTAAGATATTCCTTGGAAAAGCAACCTCAAGACACATAATCATCAGATTCTTCAAGGTTGAAAAGAAGAAAAAAATGTTATGGGTGACTAGTGAGAAAGGTCAGGTTACCGACAAAGGGAAGCCCATCAGATTAACAGTGGATCTCTCTGTAGAAACCCTATAAACCAGAATAGGGTGGGGACCAATATTTTAACATTCTTAAAGAAAAAAAATTTCAACCCAGAATTTTACATCCAGCCAAACTAAGCTTCATAAGTAAAGGAGAAATAAAACCCTTTCCAGACAAGCAAATGCTGAGGGATTTTGTTACCACCAGGCCTGCCTTACAAGTGACCCTGAAGGAAGCACTAAATATGGGAAGGAAAAGCAGGTACCAGCCACTGCAAAAACACACCAAAATATAAAGACCAATGACACTATGAAGAAACTGCCACAACTAATGTCCAAAATAACCAGCTAGCATCATGATGATAGGACAAAATTTGCACACAAAAATATTAACCTTAAATGTAAATGGGCTAAATGCCCCAATTAAAAGACACACACTGGCAAATTGGATAACGAGTCAAGACCCATTGGTGTACTGTATTCAGGAAACCCATCCCATGTGCAAAGACACACATAGCCTCAAAATAAAGGGAGAGAGGAATATTTACCAAGCAAATAGAAAGCATAAAAAGATGAAGGTTTGGAATCCTAGTTTCCAAATAAACAGACTTTAGGAGACAGATCCAAGATGGCTGATTAGGAGCAGCTCAGGATTGCAGCTCCCAGCCAAAGTGCAGAGGGTGAGTGGAAGCCACATTTCCAGACAGATTTTTATTGCCCACAGACCAGGAGATTCCCAGGTGGAGGAGCCCCACGGGTCACCAGCGCGGCTGTTTTGGCCAGCACGGCAGGTCTCTGCACAAAATACATGGGCCCAGGCACCATTTTAGCTGGCGATTGGAGCTCCTGGGAGACAGAGTCACCCATTCAACTGATAAAAAAGGGGATTGAAACAGGGAGACAGGCCAGGAGATTCCCAGGCAAAAAAGTGCCACGAATCTCAGCGCAGCTGTTTCAGCCAGCACAGTGGGTGGCTGCATGGGAAATCACACAGATCCCGGCGCCTTTTCAACAGGCAACTAGAACACCTGGAGACAGAGTCGCCCATTCAACTGAAAAAAAAAAAAGGGGTCCTGAGGCAGGGAGCCATGTGATCAGACTCAGCTGGTCCCACCCCCACAAAAAAACAGCAATATGAAACACTTTGGATTGAGAGTTTCACAGCAAGAACAGCTGAACCTAGGATGGTCCAGCTCTGTGGGGGAGGGGTGTCCGCCATTACCGAGGCAGTCCACCACTATGGAGGTAGTCCACCATTGCTGAGGCAACCCACCATTGCTGAGGCAACCCGCCATTACAGACAGAGTCTGCCATTACAGAGGTGGGCCACCATTGCCGAGGCAGTTCCAACTATACCCGTATAAACAGGACTGCAGGAAGTTCACATGGCAGCTGGGTGGAGCCCACAGCAGCACAGCAAAGCCTCTGCAGGCGGACTGTGACTAGGCTGCCTCCTTGCTGGCCAGGGCAGCCCTGAAAAAAGGCAGCAGCATGACTTATAAATATAAGTTATATTTATAAATAAAGCCCTAACTCCTGGGACAGAGCATCTGGGGGAAAAAAAAAAGAAAAATAAAAAAAAAGGAGTTTATGAGTTCTGCTGCAGCAGACTTAAACATACCTGCCCAGCAGCTCTGAATGAACAATGGAGCTCACAGCTTAGCACTTGAGCTCCTATAAAGGACAGACTGTCTCCTCAAATAGCTTCCTGACCCTGGTATATCCAAAGAGTCACCTCATAAAGGAGAGCTCAGACTGACATCTGGCAGGTATCCTTCTGGGACAAAGATAGAAGAAGAAACTGGCAGCAATGCTTACTGTTCTGTAGCCACTGCAGGTGATCCCCAGGCAAGCAGGGCCTAGAGTGGACCTCAGCAGTCCTACAGCAAAGAGGCCTGAATGTTAGAAGAAAAACTAAGAAACATAAATAAATAACTTCATCATCAACAAACTAGATGTCCACTCAGAGACCCAATCTGAAAGTTAACAACTACAAAGACGACAGGTGGATAAATCCACAAAGACAGGAAGAAACCAGCGCTAAAAGATGAAAACACCCCAAATCAGAATGTCTCTCCTCCTACAAGGGATCACAACTCCTCACCAGCAAGGGAAAAAGGTTGGATGGAAAATGAGTGTGATGAATTGACAGAAACGGGCTTCAGAAGGTGAGTAATAAGAAACTTCTCTGAGCTAAAAGAACATGTTCTAACCCAATGCAAAGAAACTAAGAACCTAGAAAAAAGTTTTGATGAAATGCTAATGAAAATAAACAGCTTAGAGAGGAATATAAGTGAATTAATGGAGCAGAAAAACACAACACGAGAACGTCACGAAGCATACAGAAGCTTCAGCAGCCAAATTGACCAAGAAGAAAGGATATCAGAGGTCAAAGATCAACTCAACAAAATAAAACGAGAAGGCAAGATTAGAGAAAAAAGGGCAAAAAGGAATGAACAAAGTCTCCAAGAAATATGGGACTATGTGAAAAGACCTAATCTATGTTTGATAGGCGCACCTGAATGTGACAGAGACAATGAATCCAAGCTGGAAAATACTCTTCAGAATATTATCCAGGAAAACTTCCCCAACCTAGCAAGGCAGGCCAATATTCAAGTCCAGGAAATACAGAGAACACCGCAAAGATATTCCTCAAGAAGAGCAGCCCCAAGGCACATAATCATCAGATTCACCAGAGTTGAAATGAAGGAGAAAGTGCTAAGGGTGGCCAGAGAGACAGGTTGGATTATCCACAAAGGGGAGCCCATCAGACATACAGCAGATCTCTCAGCAGAAACCCTACAAGCCAGAAGAGAGTGGGGGCCAATATTCAACATCCTTAAAGAAAAGAAATTTCAACCCAGAATTTCATATGTAGCCAAACTAAGCTTCATAAGAGAAGGAGAAATAAAATCCTTTACGAATAAGCAATTACTCAGAGATTTCATCACCACCAGGCCTGCTTTACAAGAGCTCCTGAAAGAAGCACTAAACATAGAAAGGAACAACCAGGACCAGCCACTCCAAAAACATACCAAATGGTAAAGAGCATCAACACAATGAAGAAATTGCATCAACTAATGGGCGAAACTGCATCAACTAATGGGCAAAACAGCCAGCTAGCATCAAAATGGCAGGATCAAACTCACACATAACAATATTAACCCTAAATGTAAATGGGCTAAATGCCCCAATCAAAAGACACAGACTG
>NW_016107331.1:8025779-8039958 GCF_001604975.1 Cebus imitator
AGAGCTGAAGGAGATAGAGATACACACACACACACACACACACACACAAACCCTTCAAAAATCAATAAATCCAAGAGCTGGTTTTTTGAAAAGGTCAACAAAATAGACAGACCACTAGCCAGGTTAATAAAAAAGAAAAGAGAGAAGGATCAAATAGATACAATAAAAAATGATAAATGGGATATCACCTCAGATTCCACAGAAATACAGACCATCACCAGAGATTATTACAAACAACTCTATGCACATAAATTAGTAAACCTGGAAGAAATGGATAAATTCCTGAACACTTGCATCCTCCCACGTCTAAACAAGGAAGAAGTCGAAATCCTGAATAGAACAACAACAAGGGCAGAAGTTGAGGCAGCAATCAAGAGTCTACCACCCAAAAAAAGCCCAGGTCCAGATGGGTTCACAGCCAAATTCTACCAGACATACAAAGAGGAGCTGGTACCATTCCTCCTGAAATTATTCCAAACAATCCAAAAGGAGGGAATCCTTCCCAAATCATTTTATGAGACCAACATCATCCTGATACCAAAACCTGGCAGAGAATCAACAAGAAAAGAAAACTTCAGGCCAATAACCATGATGAACATAGACGCAAAAATCTTCAATAAAATACCGGCAAACCGATTGCAACAGCACATCAATAAACTTATCTGCCATGATCGAGTAGGCTTCATCCCAGGGATGCAAGGCTGGTTCAACATACGCAAGTCTATAAACGTAATTCACCACATAAACAGAACCAAAGACAAAAACCACACGATTATCTCAATAGATGCAGAGAAGGCCTTTGACAAAATTCAACAGCACTTTATGCTAAAATCCCTCAATAAACTAGGTATTGATGGAACGTATCTCAAAATAATAAAAGTTGTTTATGACAAACCAACAGCCAATATCATACTGAATGGGCAAAAACTGGAAGCATTCCCTTTGAAATCTATCAGTAGACAAAGATGCCTTCTCTCACCACTCCTATTCAATATAGTATTGGAGATTCTAGCCAGAGCAATCAGGCAAGAAAATGAAATAAACTGTATTCAAATAGGAAAAGAAGAAGTCAAATTATCTCAATTTGTAGACGACATGATTGTATATTTAGAAGACCTCTTCATCTCAGCCCAAAATCTCCTGAAACTGAAAAGCAACTTCAGCAAAGCCTCAGGATACAAAATCAATGTGCAAAGATCACAAGAATTCCTATACATCAATAACAGACTGAAAGAGAGCCAAATCAAGACGGAACTACCATTCACAATTGCTACAAACAGAATAAAATACCTAGGAATACAACTAACAAAGAACGTAAAGGACCTATTCAAGGAGAACTACAAACCACTGCTCAAGGAAATCAGAGAGGACAAAAACAGATGGAGAAACAACCCATGCTCATGGTTAGGAAGAATCAATATCGTGAAAAGGGCCATACTGCCCAAAGTCATGTACAGATTCAAAATTATCCCCATCAAGCTACCAATGACCTTCTTCACATAACTGGAAAAAAACACCTTAAACTTCATATAGAACCAAAAGAGAGCCCACATAGCCAAGTTAATTCTAAGCAAAAAGAACAGAGCTAGAGGCATCACACTACTGGACTTCAAACTATACTAAAGGGCTACAGTAATCAAAACAGCATGGTACTGGTACCAAAACAGAGACATAGACCAATGGAACAGAACAGCGGCCTCGGAGGCAATGCGACACATCTACAACCATCTGATCTTTGACAAACCTGACAAAAACAAGCAATGGGGAAAGGATTCCCTGTTTAATAAATGGTGTTGGGAACACTCGCTAGCCATGTGCAGAAAGCAGAAACTAGACCCCTTCCTAACACCTTACACTAAAATTAACTCCAGATGGATTAAAGACAAACATAAGACCTAACACTAGAAAAACCCTAGAAGAAAATCTAGGCAAAACCATTCAGGACATAGGCATAGGCAAGGACTTCATGACCAAAACACCAAAAGAATTGGCAATAAAAGCCAAAATAGATGAATGGGATATAATCAAACTCCACAACTTCTGCACAGTGAAAGAAACAGTCAGTAGAATGATTTGACAACCAATAGAATGAGAAAAAATTTTTGCAATCTACCCATCTGACAAAGGGCTAATATCCAGAATCTACAAAGAACTAAAACAGATTTACAAGAAACAAGCAAACAAACCCATTCAAAAGTGGGCAAAGGCTATGAACAGACACCCTACAAAAGAAGACATACGCGAGGCAAACAAACATAGAAAAAATGCTCATCATCACTGGTCATTAGAGAAATGCAAATCAAAACTACGTTGAGATACCATCTCATGCCAGTCAGAATGGCAATCATTAAAAAATCCAGAGACAACAGATATTGAGGGGATATGGAGAAATAGGAACACTTTTATACTGTTGGTGGGAGTGTAAATTAGTTCAACCATTGTGGAGGACAGTGTGGCAATTCCTCAAGGACCTAGAAATAGAAATTCCATTTGACCCAGCAATCCCATTACTGAGTATATATCAAAAAGATTATAAATCGTTCTACTATAAGGACACATGCATAAGAATGTTCATTGCAGCACTGTTTACAATAGCAAAGACTTGGAACCAACCCAAATGCCCATTTATGATAGACCAGACAGAGAAAATGTGGCACATATACACCATGGAATACTATGTAGCCATAAAAAATGATGAGTTCGTGTCCTTTGTAGGGACATGGATGAACCTGGAAACCATAATTCTCAGCAAACTGACACAAGAATAGAAAATCAAACACCACATGTTCTCACTCATAGGTGGGTGTTGAACCATGAGAACACATGGACACAGGGAGGGGAGCATCACACACTGGGGTCTGTTTGGGGGATATAGAGGAGGGCCAGTGGGGCATGGGGAGTTGGGGAGAGATAGCATGGGGAGAAATGCCATGTATAGGTGATGAGGAGGAAGGCAGCAAATCACACTGCCATGTGTGTACCTATGTAACAATCTTGCATGTTTTTCACATGTCCCCCAAAACCTAAAATGCAATAAATAAAATGAATCAAAAAATTAAACTTAAAAAAAAACAGACTTTAAACCAACAAAGATCAAAATAGACAAAGAAGAGCATTACATAATGGTAAAGGGATCAACTCAACACAACAATAAGAGTTAAGTATCTTAAATATATATGCATCCAATACAGGAAAAACCAGATATATAAAATAAACTCTTAGAGACATACAAAGAGACTTAGATTCCCACGAAATAATGGTGGGAGTCTTTAACACCCCACATTAGACAGATAAATGAGACAGAAAATTAACAAGGATATTCAGGACTTGAACTCAGCTCTGGACCAAGTAGACCTCACAGACATCTACAGAATTCTCCACACCAAATCACAGAATGTACATTCTTCTCAGCACCACATAGCACTTATTCTAAAATCAACCACATAATTACAAGTAAAGCATTCCTCAAATAAATGCAAAATAATGGAAATCATAACAAATAGTCTCTCAGACTGTTTGTTATGATCCACAGTTCAAAATTAAGAAACTCACTCAAAACCACACAACTCCATGGAAACTGAAAAACCTACTCCTGAATGACTGCTGGGTAAATAAACAAATGAAGGCAAAAATAAATAAGTTATTTGAAACTAAAGAGAACAAAGACTCAACGTACCAGAATCTCTGGGACACACCTAAAGCAGTGTTAAGAGGGAAACTTATAGCACTAAATGCCCACATCAGAAAGTGGGAAAGATCTGAAATCAACACTTGAGCATTACAATTAAAAGAACTTGCCTCACAATTGAAGCAAGAGCAAATAAATGCAAAAACTAGCAGAAGACAAGAAGTAGCTAAGATTAGAACAGAACTGAAGGAAAGAGAGACACAAAAAACCCTTCAAAAAAATCAATGAATCCAGGAGGTGGCTTTTTGAAAAGATTAACAAAATATATAGATCTCTACCAAGACTAATAAAAAAGAAAAGAGAGAATAATCAAATAGACACAATAAAAAAATGATAAAGGGGATATCACCACTGATCCCACAGTGCATGTATATAAAAGAAAGGATGAGTTTATGTCCTTTTCAGTGGCATGGATGAAGCTGGAAATCATCATTCTTAGCAAAATAACACAGAAATAGAAAACCAAATGATATATTCTCACTTATAAGTGGGAGTTGAACAATGAGAACACATGGACACAGGGAGGGGAACATTACACCCTAGAGCCTGCCTGGGAGTTGTAGAAAAGGGGAGGTGGAGCATTAGGACAAATACTTAATGCATGCAGGGCTTAAAACCTAGATGATGGGTTCATGGGTGCAGCAAACCACGATGGCACATGTGTATGTAACAAATTTGCATATTCTGAATGTGTATCCCAGAACTTGAAGTAAAATAAAATTTAAAAAAATTGAAAAAAAAAAGAATTGTTGTGTAAACCATATATATATACATATATATATATATATATATATATATATATATATATATATATGTACCATATTGTCTAGTGGTTAAAAAAATAGAAAAAATATATATAAATATTTAAAAACTATTAGGGTTATTTGTTTCTTCTTGAGTAAGTTTTGGAAAAGTGTGTCTTTTAAGAAACCTATTTCATCTTGGTTGTTGAATTTATTGATATGACTTTATAACATTCTATTATTTTTATTTTAATGTTTGTATGATCTTTAATAATGCTCCCTTTCTCTCTTGATACTGAAAAATTTTGTCTTTTTTTTTTTCTTGATCATTCTAGCTAAAGATTTAGTAATTTTATTGATGATTTTCAAAGAATCAGCTCTTGGTTGCACTGATTTTCTGTATTATTTGCTGTTTTCTATTTTGTCTTATTTGCATTTCATCTTTATTGTTTTTTCTCTTTCTAGTTATTTTGGTTTTGATTTGCTGTCTTTTCTTGCTTATTTAGACTGAAACTTGAATAACTGATTTTAGATTTGTCTGTCTTTTTTTTTCTAAGTGTAGGAATTCAAATCTGTAGACTTAATTTCGTGTACTGCTTCAGCTATATACATTCATTAATATATTGTTTATATTTTCATTTAGTTCAAATATTTTATAATTTATCTAATTTCTCTTTGAATCTATGGATTATACAGAACTATGTTGTTAATTTCCAAATATTTGGGAATTTTCCAGATATCTTTCTGGTTTTCATTTGCAATTTAACTCCATTATAATCACAGGAAAACTTTGTGAGATTTCAACCCTTTTAAATGAATCCACCATATGACTTACCTTGATAAATATTCCATGTGCATCTAACAAGAATGTGTGTCCTACAATTGTTGGGTATAGAGTTATATTTATTTCAGTTAAGTGAAGTTGGTTAATGGTGCCATTTAAATCATCTGTATTCTGACTATTATTCTGTCCCCTTGTTTTATCAGTGACTAAGGGAGAAATGGTAAAATAAGTAAGTACAAATGTGCAATTGTCTGTTTCTCTTTCAGATTTATCAGTTTTCGTTTCCTATGTTTTGAAGTTCTGTTATTAAATGTGTACACATTTAGGATTACTATATCCTCCTGGTTAACAAACTACTTAAAGATTATGAAATTTCTCTTTTATCACTGGTAGAATTTCTTGTTCTGAAGTCTCCTTTGTCACTCCAGCTTTCTTATGCTTAGCACTTCTTGTATGGTTTCCAGATTTAACTTTGACTTTTATCTTTATACTTAGTTGTGAAGGAGAAGGTGGTAACCACTGAGGAGAAAGGAAGATAGAGGAGGCTGGTATCCAGCTGATAGTTCTCCTGGTGAGTATATGCAGACTCGTGGAAAAAAATGATGGCTGATTGCATGTCCCCTCTTTCCTGGAAGTTTAAGTGTATAGTAATGAAAATAACTACACATAGTCTTATTGCATGTCAATTGTGAGCCAAAGAAAAACGCAACCATGCTCATGAGGAACCCAAATTTTACCTTTAATTCAGTAGAAAAAATTTGTTTATACTTCATGGGTAGGAAAAAGTAAAAAAGAGATCTTTCCAATGACTTCTGATATCTCATTTTCCTTCCTACTTCTGCTTTTTCTTCCCTCTTCCTCTATTAGTCTGAAATGTTCTGTTGTATTATTTTTTATAAATAGAATTTTAGTTTCATTTTATCCACCTAAATTTTAATCTTGTACTGATTAAAATCTTTATTATATTCTTGGAAGCAATTTTAATAGTTTGTTGAATAAAATGTACCCAAAATAATATAGTAAATAGGTGCTATTTCTGAGTAGCTAAAACATGGGTTTTGACTTATACCAACTTTTATTTGTAGCCTATTTCTGATACTTGCTTTAAGTCCTTGTTCTTATTACTAATTAGTCACGTGACCTTAGGCAAGTTATTGAAACTCTGTGCTTTTCTTTGACATGGTGATAATAATAATAATTTTATGAGCCCTTACAATGTAAAACTCCTAGAAAAATACCTAGCATACAGTAAATTGCTACAAAATGTTTGTTTTGTTTCTGATAACATTTGTATAACTTTATGCAAGTTACTTAAACTTTACAAATTTCTATCGTCACTGGAAAATTGGAATAAAAGTACTTATTTCATAGTTTTGCTGTAATTTTTAGCTGATATAATCTATGTAAATTCAAGTTTTTGGCAATTACGCTCATCTAAACACTACACCCAGTAAGTGATGCATTCCACATGCAAACTCCAAACTTTAACCTCCTCATCTCCAAGGATCTTTGCCCCTGACTTCATCTCATCAGCTTTCCTCCACACTCTTCCTTGGGCCTTGTCAACATCTGGAAGAGAGACAGCTCTAAAGTTGCAGATTCTAACATCCCTGCTCTCTGACCAGTTTTCTCTGTCCCATCATTGCTCTGTTTAGCAAAATCCTTACCTTGGATCTTGTTGTCAGCGTTTGTTACCCAATATCTAGGCAGCCAAGTACTTACGAAGAAGTCTATACAATAGCAAAGACTAGTGCCATGAAAAACTCATATGCATGTCTTTCTTTTTTTTTTTTTCTCGTTTATATGCATGTCTTTCTAATTCATCTTTCTGTTTTCCTAGTCTCTTATGCCTCTCTCTCATGTCTTTTGGTGCTTATTCAAATCATCTTCACCTGCCTTATACCTTCCTATTTGCCTTTAGAACATAACCTAGTTAATAAAGACAGTAGAAGTTTCCAAGCAAGAACTTCACAAGTATAAGCACTGATAAGTAGAAAGGTACTCTAGTAACATTCTAGGGAAGATAACATATCTGTCTTCTCCTATACTTGTCAATCCTTTCCTAGAGCCGTGAGTCTGCAGTCTGGGCTTTTGCAGCTCTTAATGATTTAGTAGGAGAACTAGAATTAAAAGTGGAGCCTGAAGATGTTACTGAATTACCCCAATTTCATGATGAAACTTCAACAGATGAGGAGTTGCTTCTTACAGATAAGCAAAGAAATTGGTTTCTTGAGATGGAATTGACTCCTGGTGAAGATGCTGTGAACATTGTTGAAATGACAACAAAGGATTTAGAATATTGTATAAACGTAGTTGATAAAGCAGCAGCAGGGTTTGAGAGGACTGACTCAAATTTTGAAAGTTCTATTGTGATAAAATGCTATCAAACAGCATCACATGCCATAGAGAAAACTTTCATAAAAGTGAATAAACGCAGCAAACTCCCATCGCTGTTTTACTTTAAGAAATTGCCACAGTCACCCCAATCTTCAGCAACTACTGCCTTAACCACCTATCCATATCTAGGCAACTCTGTCCCAGCAAAAAGATTACAACTTGCTGAAGGCTCAGAGGATCATTGGCAATTTTTTTTTGAGCAATAAAGTATTTTAAATTAAGATGTGAACATTGAGACATAATACAACTGTATGCTATATATACTATAGTAGATTTAATATATAATTGTATAAAATAGATTTAATATAATTGCATGCTATATATACCATAACAGACTATAGTACAGTGTAAATATAACTTTTTTTTTTAAGAGTCAGAGTCTCACTCTATAACCAAGGCTAAAGTGCAGTAGCATGAACCACGACTGACTGTTTTTAAAATGCTTTTTAGAGATAGGGTCTCACTATGTTGCCCAGGTTTGTCTCAAACTCTTGGCCTCAAGCAATCCTCCTGCCTCAGCTTCTCAAGTCACTGTGATTACAGGTGTGAATACAAATGTAACTTTTACATACACAACCAAAATAATTATGTGACTCACTTTATTGTTATATTAACTTCATTGTGGTAGTCTAGAACCAAATCCACCATATTTTCAAAGTATACCTGTATTTAAAATGGTTTCTTATAGCTTGTATATAGTTAGATCTTGACTTTTTGTTCAGTATAACAATCCTGCCTTTAGTTAGTGTGTTTAAACAATTTATACCATATGCATACACTGGTATGCTTGAGTTTGAATCTACCACATTTTTATTTGTTGATGGTCCCATTTGTTCTTTATTTCCCCTATTTTTCTGTCTTTTTCAATTCATTTGGTAGTTTTTAGTATTTTATTTTGTCTCTGTTATTGACTTATTAGCTATATGGCTTCATTTTGTTTTTTTATTGTTGTACTAGAGTTTATAACATCTAACTTTCACTTATGACAATCTACCCTAAAATAATATTATACTGCTTTATTTGTAATATATGAATCTTAAAACAGTATATTATACACTTTTTATCTCCTGCTTTTTGGGGTATTTTTGTTAAATTTTAGATTTTTGAACATGTCAAAACCCCCATAATGCACTTCAAATAATCAGCTATCCTTAAAAAGGATGAGTTTATGTCCTTTGCATCGACATGGATAAAGCTGGAAACCATCATTCTCAGCAAACTGATACAAGAACAGAAAATCAAACATCGCATGTTCTCACTCATAAGTGGGTGTTCAACAATGAGAACTCATGGAGACAGGGAGGGGAACATCACACACAGGGGCATGTTGGGGGGCAGGGGGGAATAGGAGAGGGATAGCCAGGGGTGGGGGGATTGGGGAGAGACAACATTAGGAGAAATACCTAATGTAGATGACGGGGGGATGGATGCAGCAAACCACCAAGGCACATGTATACCTATATAACAAACCTGCACATTCTGCACATGTACCCCAGAACTTAAAGTATAATAATAAAACAAAACAAAATAAGAAATTCTTTTACATTTATCACATGTTTAATATGTTTAGTGCTCTATTCTTATGTGTGAGCTCATGTTTTGGATTTGGTGCCATTTTCCTTCTGCCTGAAGAAATTAACATAGAACATCAGTGTTCTAATGACAAATTTCTCTGTTTTTGTTTCTTAGACTTTAAGTCACCTCAAATTCTTTTTTAAATAACATTTTATCAAACTGTGATTGCCATACAAATATCTATATGCATGTAATGAATACAACTTGATGAGTCTAGAAACCAGTATACATCTAGAAAACCATCACTAAAATCAATACCATAAACATATGTATCACCTCCAAAGTTTCCTTTCACCATCTTTATTTATTACTATTTTGTGATAACGATGTTTAACATAAAATCTACTTTCTTAGTAAATTTCGAAGTGTGTAATACAGTATTGTTAACTATAGGGCCTATACTATACAATAGATTAAATAATTTACTCATCTTGCAAAACTAAAACTTTGTATCCTTTGAGCAACATCTCTATTTTCCTCTGCTCCAGCCCCTGAAAACCAGGAATTTACTCACTGCTTCTATCAGTTTGACTCTTTTATATTCCCTGTATCAGTGAAACTGTGTAGTGTTTGTCCTTTTGTTTCTGATTTAATTCACTTAGCATAATGTCCTCAAGGCTCATCTGTATCATTGCAAATGGCAGAATTTTCCTTTCAAAGACTGAATAATATTCCACTGATGGACATTTATTTTGTATCTGTGTCTTAGCTGTTGTGAACAATGCTACAATGAACATGGAAGTGCTGATGTCTCTTCAAGATCCTGATTTCAATTCCTTTCTTATTCTTTTTTTAAAATTATATTTTAAGTTCTGGGATACATGTGGAGAACATGCAGGTTTGTTACACAGGTACACATGTGCCATGGTGGTTTGTTGTACCCATCAACCTGTCATCTATGTTAGGTATTTCTCCTAATGCTATCTCTTCCCTAGCCCCCTACACTTGGACAGACCTGGGTGTGTGATGTTCCCCTCCCTGTGTCCATGTGTTCTCATTGTTCAACTCCCACTTATGAGTGAGAACATGCAGTGTTTGGTTTTCTGTTCCTGTGTTAGTTCACTGAGAATGACGGTTTCCAGCTTCACCCATATACTTGCAAAGGACATGAACTCATCCTTTTTTTTTTAAATTGTACTTTAGGCCCTGGGGTACATGTGCAGACCACGCAGGATTTTTGCATAGGTACATACATGGCAAGGTGGTTTGCTACCTTCATCTCCCCATCACCTATATCTGGTATTTCTTCCCTCGTTATCCCTCCCCACGCTCCCCATCCCCTGCTGTCCCTCCCCTAGCGTCCCCCAACTGACCAAAGTATGTGATGCTCCCCTCCCTGTGTCCTCGTGTTCTAATTGTTTAACACCCATCTAGGAGTGATAACGTGGTGTTTGGTTTTCTGTACTTGTGTCAGTTTCCTGAGAATGATGGTTTCCAGATTCATCCATGTCCCTAAAAATGACAGGACCTTATCATTTTTTATGGTTGTGTAGTATTCCATGGTGTATATGTGATACATTTTCTTAATCCAGTCTATCGTTGATGTACATTGTGTTGGTTCCAGGTCTTTGCTATTGGAAACAGTGCCACAATGAACATATGTGTGCATGTGTCTTTATAGTAGAACAATTTATAATTTGGGGTATAAGCCCAGTAATGGGATTGCTGGGTCAAATGGTATTTCTATTTCTAGGTCCTTGAGGAATTGCCAAACTGTCTTCTACAATGGTTGCACTAATTTGCACTCCCACGAACAGTGTAAAAATGTTCCTATTTCTCTACATCCTCTCCAGCATCTGTCTCCAGATTTTTTAATGATTGCCAGTCTAACTAGTGTGTGATGGTATCTCAATGTAATTTTGATTTGCATTTCTCTAATGATCAGTGATGATGATCATTTTTTCATATGTTTGCTGGCCTCATATATGTCTTCTTTTGTAAAATGTCTGTTCATGTTTTTCACCCACTTTTGAATGGGTTTGTTTTTTTCTTGTAAATCTGTTTAAGTTCTTTGTAGATTCTGGATTCGCCCTTTGTCAGATGGATAGATTGCAAAAATTTTTTCCCACTCTGTTGGTTGCTGGTTCACTCTAATCATTGTTTCTTTTGCTGTGCAGAAGCTCTGGAGTTTAGTTAGATCCCATTTGTCTATTTTGGCTTTTGTTGCCATGCTTTTGGTGTTTTAGCCATGAAGTCCTTGCCTATGCCTATATCCTGAATTGTTTTGCCTAGGATTTCTTCTAGAGTTTTTATGGCGTTAGGTCTTATGTTTAGATCTTTAATCCATCTGGAGTTAATTGTAGTGTAAGGTGTCAGGAAGGGGTCCAGTTTCTGCTTTCTGCACATGGCTAGCGAGTTTTCCCAACACCATTTATTAAATAGAATCCTTTCCCCATTGCTTATTTTTCTCAGGTTTGTCAAAGATCAGATGTGTGGTGTTGCTTCTGAGGCCTCTGTTCTGTTCCATTGGTCTATGTCTCTGTTTTGGTACCAGTACCATGCTGTTTTGATTACCGTGGCCTTGTAGTACAGTTTGAAGTCTGGCAGCATGATACATTCAGCTTTGTTCTTTTTGCTAGGATTGTTTAGGCCGTGTGGGCTCTCTTTTTGTTCCATATGAAGTTTGAAGTGTTTTTTTTTTTTTTTTCGGTTCTGTGAAGAAGGTCACTGGTAGCTTGATGGGGGTAGCATTGAACCTATAAATTTCTTTGGGCAGTATGGCCATTTTTACGATGTTGATTCTTTCCAACCATGAGCATGGAATGTTTTTTTTCCATCTGTTTGTGTCCTCTCTTATTTCATTGAGCAGCGGTTTGTAGTTCTCCTTGAAGAGGTCCTTTACATCGTTTGTTAGTTGTATTCCTAGGTATTTTATTCTCTTTGTAGAAATTGTGAATGGGAGTTCACTTTTGATTTGGCTCTCTGTTTATCTGTTATTGGTGTATAGAAATGCTTATGATTTCTGCACATTGATTTTGTATCCTGAAACTGCGAAAGTTGCTTATCAGTTTCAGGAGATTTTGGGCTGAGACGATGGGGTCTTCTAAATATATAATCATGTCATCTGTGAATAGAGACAATTTGACTTCCTCTCTTCCTATTTGAATACCCTTTATTTCTTTTTCTTGCCTGATTGCTCTGGCTAGAACTTCCAATACTATATTGAATAGGAGTGGTGAGAGAGGGCATCCTTGTCTAGTGCCAGATTTCAAAGGGAATGCTTCCAGTTTTTGCCTGTTCAGTGTGATATTGGCTGTGGGTTTGTTGTACATAGAATTTATTATTTTGTGATACATTCCACTGATACCCAGTTTATTGAGGGTGATTAGCATAGAGGGCTGTTGAATTTTGTTGAAGGCCTTCTTTGCATTTATTGAGATAATCATGTGGTTTTTGTCTTTCATTCTGTTTATGTGTTGGATTACATTTATAGATTCGTGTATGTTGAACCAGACTTGCATCCCTGGGATGAAGCCTACTTGACCATGATGAATAAGCTTTTTGTTTTTTAAGTTTTTTATTGCATTCTGTTTGCCAGTAGTTTATTGATGATTTTTGAGTTGATGTTCTTCATGGGTATTGGTCTGAAGTTTTCTTTTTTTGTTGCATCTCTTTCCAGTTTTGGTATTAGAATGATGTTGGTCTCATAGAATGAGTTGGGGAGGATTCCCTCTTTTGTATTGTTTGGAATAATTTCAGAAGTAATGGTACCAGATACTCTTTGTGCTTCTGGTAGAATTCAGCTGTAAACTCATCTGGACCTGTGCTGTTTTTAGTTGGTAGGCTGTTAGTTGCTGTCTTAACTTCAGCCTTTGTTATTGGTCTATTCAGGGTTTCAATTTCTTCCTGGTTTAGTCTTGGAAGAGTGCAAGTGTCCAGGAATTTGTCCATTTCTTCCAGATTTACTGGTTTGTGTGCATAGAGTTGTTTGTAGTAATCTCTGATGGTAGTTTGTATTTCTGTGGAATCAGTGGTGATGTCCCCTTTATTGTTTTTTATTGCACCTATTTGATTCTTCTCTCTTTTCTTTTTTATTAGCCTGGCTAGCAGTCTATCTATTTTGCTGATCTTTTCAAATACAAGCTCCTGGATTTATTTAATTTTTGAAGGATTTTTTGCATCTCTATCTCCTTCAGTTCTGCTCTGATTAGTTATTTCTTGTCTTCTGCTAGATTTTGAGGTTCTTTGCTCTTGCTCCTCTAACTCTTTCAATTTTGATGATAGGGTGTCTATGTTAGACCTTTCTTTGCTCCTCAGGTGGGCATTTATTGCTGGAATTTCCCTATAGAAACTGCTTTAAATGTGTCCCAGAGATTCTGGTATGTTGTATCTTTGTTCTTGTTGGTTTTTAAGAACATCTTTATTTCTGCCTTCATTTCATTGTTTATCCAGTTGACATTCAGGAGCCAGTGGTTCATTTTCCATGAAGTTGTGCAGTTTTGAGTTAGTTTCTTAATCCTGAATTCTAATTTGATTGCACTGTTGTCTGAGAGACTGTTTGTTATGATTTCCATTCTTTTGCATTTGCTGAGTAGTGATTTACTTCCAATTATGTGGTAGATTTTAGAGTAAGTGTGATGTGGTGCTGAGAATAATGTATATTCTGTGGATTTGGGGTTGAGAGTTCTGCAAATGTCAATTAAGTTTGCTTGGTCCAGATCTGCATGCAAGTCCTGGATTTCCTTGTTGATTTTCTATCTCCTTGATCTGTCTAATATTAACAGTGGAGTGTTAAAGTCTCCCACTATTATTGTGAGGGAGTCTAAGTCTCTTCATAGGTCATTAAGGACTTGCTTTGTGTATCTTGGTGCTCCCATACTGGGTGTATATATATTTAGAATAGTTAGCTCTTCTTGTTGTATTGATCTTTTTAACATTATGTAATACTCTTCTTTGTCTCTTTTGATTTTTGTTGGTTTAGAGTCCATTTTATCAGAGACTAGTATTCCCGTCCTGACTTTTTTTTTTTTTTTTTTTTTTTTTTTTTTTTTT
>NW_016107331.1:8040028-8075388 GCF_001604975.1 Cebus imitator
TCTCTTTATTTTGAGTCTATGTGTGTCTTTGCACGTGAGATGGGTCTTCTGAATACAGCACATCAATGATTCTTGGCTTTTAATCCAATTTGCCAGTCTGTGTCTTTTGATTGGGGCATTTAGTCCATTTACATTTAATGTTAATATTGTTATGTGTGAATTTGATCCTGCCATTTTATTACTGGTTAATTGTTTTGCCCTTTGGTTGGCGTAATTTCTTCATTGTGTCATTGGTCTTTACCATTTGGTTCTTTTTTGCAGTGGCTGGTACTGGGTTTTCCTTTCTGTGTTTAGTGCTTCCTTCAGGAGCTCTTGTAGGGCAAGTCTCATAGTGACAAAATCTCTCAGCAATTGATTGTCCATAAAGGATTTTATTTCTCCATCCCTTATGAAAGTTAGTTTGGCTTGATACGAAATTCTGGGTTGCAAGTTCTTTTCTTAAAAGATGTTGAATATTGGCCCCCACTCTCTTCTGGCTTGTAGGGTTTCTGTCAAGAGATCCACTGCGAGTCTGATGGGATTCCCTTTGTGGGTGACCCAACCTTTCTCTCTGACTGCCTTTAGTATTTTTTTCTTCATTTCAACCCTGGTGAATCTGATGAATATGTGTCTTGGGGTTGCTCTTCTAGAGGAGTATCATTGTGATGTTCTCTGTATTTCCTGTATTTGAATGTTGGCCTGCCTTGCTAGGTTGGGGAAATTCTCCTGGATAATATCCGCAAGAGTGTTTTCCAGCTGGATTCATTCTCCCCATCATCTCTGGGACACTGATCAAGTGTAGATTAGGTCTTTTCACATAATCCCATATTTCTTGAAGTCTTTGTTCATTTCTCTTCACTCTTTGTTCCCTTTTCTTGCCTTCTCGTTTTATTTCATTGAGCTGATCTTTAGTCTCTGATATCCTTTCTTTGGCTTATTCGATTCAGCTATTGAAACTTGTGTATGCTGCTCAAAGTTTTTGTGCTGTGTTTTTCAGCTCCATCAAGTCGTTTATGTTCTTCTCTAAACTGGTTATTCTAGTTAGCATTTCTTCTACCCTTTTTTCAAGGTTTTTAGTTTCTTTGCATTGGGATAGAACATGTTCCCTTGACTCAGAGAAGTTTGTTATTATCCACATTCTGAAGCCTGCTTCTGTCAATTGATCAAATTTGTTCTCCATCCAGCTTTGTCAGGTAGCTGCTTGGGGAGGTGGCCTTTCCTTTGTCTGCCTGCAGAGGCACCGCTGGGCTGCCATGGATTCAGTGGAGCGCTGTGTCTTTTATTTACTTAGGAAAATTAGCCTGGCTTCTGCAATGGCAGCTTCCCTTCCCCCTGTTGAGCTCGATCATTCCTGGTCATTCTCTAACTGATGGTCTGGGTGGGAAACACTGGAGTGATAGCTTTTTAGCTTGCTGGGCTTTGTGTGTGGGGGACTTATCCTGCCATATGGGCTAGTTCCCTGTTTTCAGCTCCCCTTCTTTCTGGGGAGTGGGTGGCTCTGTCCAGCTGGGTTTCTGGCTTTCACATCAACCAGTGCTTCTGCCTAGATCTATGCCAGCCGAAGTTGCTGTTCTGCCCTGTTCAGGCAGCTCGCTGAGGCTTTTCAGCTCGGCAAAGATCTCGTGTTTTGTGGGTTGTTGAGGGCTTGGGTGGAGCACTGTGTCTCAACTGAAGTCCCAGAAGGGGAGATCCTCTGGTCCTCTAGTCTGTTGCATGCACCTCCTGGTTGGGGCAGTGCCCCACTTTGCCTCAACTTGCCCTATTTGGTTTATACCCACTGTCCAACCAGACCCACAAGCTGAACCTGGTACCTCGTTTGGAATTGTGGAGGCTACTCAGCTTCTGCATCTCTCTCACTGGGAGCTGCTTTCAAGCGCTGCCTCTTATTTGGCCATCTTGGGATCCCCTCCTACCTGAACTCATCCTTTTTTAAGGCTTCATAGTATTCCATGGTGTGCCTGTGTCACACATTCTTTATCCAGTCTATCATTGATGGGAGTTGGGTTGGTTTCACATCTTTGCTATTGTGAACAATGCCACAATAAACACATGCGTGCATTTGTCTTCATAGTAGAATAATTTATAATCCTTCATGTATGTACCCAGTAATGGAATTATTGGGTCAAATGGTATTTCTGGTTCTAGATCCTTGAGGAATCACCACACTGTCTTCCACAATGGTTGAACTAATTTGCACTCCCACGAACAGTGTAAAAGCATTTCTATTTCTCTACATCTTCTCCAGTGTCTGTTGTTTCCTGACTTTTTAAAATGATCGCCATTCTAACTGGTGTAAGATTGTATCTCATTGTGTTTTTGATTTGCATTTCTCTAATGATCAGTAATGATGAGCTTTTCTCATATGTTTCTTGGCTGGATAAATGTCTTCTTTTGAGTAGTGTCTGTTCATATCCTTTGCCCACTTTTTGGTGGGGTTGTTTTTTTCTTGTAAATTTGTTTAAGTTCTTGTAGATTCTAGATATTAGGTCTTTGCCAGATGGATAGATTGCAACAATTTTCTCCTATTTTGTAGGTTGCCTGTTCACTCTGATGATAGTTTATTTTGCTGTGCAGAAGCTCTCTAGTTTAACTAGATTCCATTTGTCAATTTTGGCTTTTGCTGCCATGCTCTTGGTGTTTTACTTATGAATTCTTTGCCAATGCCTATGTCCTAAATGGTATTGCCTAGGTTTTCTGCTAGGGTTTTTATAGTTTTAGGCTTTACATTTAAGTCTTTAATCCATCTTGCGTTAATTTTTGTATAAGGTATAAGGAAGTGGTCCAGTTTCTGTTTTCTGCATATGACTAGCCAGTTTTTCCAACGCCATTTATTAAATAGGGAATCTTTTCCCCATTGCTTGTTTTTGTCAGGTTTGTCAAAGATCAGATGTGTGGCATTATTTCTAAGGCCTCTGTTCTGTTTCACTGGTCTGTTTTGGTACCAGTACCATGATGCTTTGGTTACTGTCGACTTGTAGTATAGTTTGACGTAAGGTAGCGTAATGCCTCCAGCTTTGTTCTTTTTGCTTAGGATTGTTTTGCCTATGTAGGCTCTTTTAAAATTCCATATGAAATTTAAAGTAGTTTTTTTCTAATTCTGTGAAGAAAGTCAATGGTAGCTTAATGGGGTTAGCATTGAATCTACAAATTACTTTGGGCAGTATGGCCATTTTTATTATATTGATTCTTTCTATCTATGATTATGGAATGTTTTCCCATTTGTTTGTATCTTCTTTTATTTCCATGAGCAGTGGTTTGTAGTTCTCCTTATAGAGGTCCTTCACCTCTCTTGTTAGTGATATTTCTAGGTATTTTATTATCTTTTTAGCAATTGTGAGTTGGAGTTCACTTATGATTTGGCTCTCTGTTTGTCTCTTATTTGTGCACAGGAATGCTTGTGATTTTTGCACATTGATTTTTTTTCCTCAGACGTTGCTTATCAGTTTAAGGAGATTTTGTGCTGAGATGATGGGGTTTTCAAAACATACAATCATGTTATCTGCAAACAGAAATCATTTAACTTCCTTTCTTTCTATTTGAATGCCATTTATTTCTTCCTTTTGCCTGATTGCCCTGATCAGAACTTCCAGTGTTGTGTTGAATAGGAGTGGTGGGAGAGGGCATCCTTGTTTTGTGCCAGTTTTCAAAAGGAACACTTCCAGTTTTTGCCCATTCAGCACAATGTTGGCTATGGGTTTGTCATAAATAGCTCTTATTATTTTGAGATATGTTCTATCACTACCTAGTTTCTTGAGAGTTTTTAGAAGGGGTATTTAATTTTGTCAAAGGCCTTTTCTGCACCTATTGAGATAAACAGGTGGTTTTTGTCATTCGTTTTGTTCATTTGATGAATTACCTTTATTAATTTGCATATGTTGTACCAGACTTGCATCGCAGTCATGAAGCCAACTTGATTGTGGTGGATAAGTTTTTGGTGTGCTGCTGGATTTTGTTTGCCAGCATTTTATTGAAGATTTTCGTATCAATGTTCATCAGCATTATTGGCCTGAAATTTTCTTTTTTTGTTGTGTCTCTGCCAGGTTTTGAAATCAGGATGATGCTGGCCTCATAAAATGAGTTAGGGAGGAGTCCCTCTTTTTCTATTGTTTGGAATAGTTTCAGAAGGAATTCTACCATCTCCTCCTTGTACCTCTGGTGGAATTCAGCTGTGAATCTGTCTGGTCCTGGGCGTTTTTTGGTTGTTAGGCTATTAATTACTGCCTCAATTTTGAAACTTACTGGTCTATTCAGGGATTTGATTCTTCCTGGTTTAGTCTTGAGAGGGTGTATGTGTCCAGGATTTTATCCATTTCTTTTAGATATTCTAGTTTCTTTGGGTAGAGGCGTTTATAGTATTATCTGATGGTAGTTTGTATTTCTGTGTGATCAGTTGTGATCCCCCCTTTATCGTTTTTTATTGTGTCTATTTGATTCTTTCCTCTTTTCCTCTCTGTCTGACTAGCAGTTTATTTTGTTAATCTTTTCAAAAAAGCAGTTCCTGGATGTATTGATTTTTGAAGGGTTTTTCCTGTCTCAATCTTCTTCAGTTCTGCTCTGATCTTAGTTATTTCTTGTGTTCTGCTAGCATTTGAATTTCCTTGCTCTTGCTTCTCTAGTTCTTTTAATTGGGATGTTAGGGTGTCTATTTTATTTTTCTCTCTTTTTGCTGTTGGCATTTAGTGCTACAAATTTCCCTCTAAACACTGTTTTAGCTGTGTCCCAGCGATTCTGGTACATTGTGTTTGTTTTCATTGGCTTCAAATAATTTATTTCTGCCTTTATTTCTTTATTTATCCAGTAGTAGTTAAGAAGCAGGTTGTGCAGTTTCCATGTGGTTGTGTGTTTTTCAGTGAGTTTCTTAATCCTGAGTTCTAGTTTGATTGCACTGTGGTCTGAGAGACTGTTTGTTATGATTTCTTTCTTTTGCACTTGTTGAAGAGTGTTTTACTTCCAATTATGTGGTCAATTTTAGAATATGTGTGATGTAGTGCTGAGAAGAATGTATATTCTGTTGATTTTGGATAGAGAGTTCTGTAGATGTCTATTATGTCCTTTTGGTCCAGAGCTGAGTTCAAGTCCTGAATATCCTTGTTAATTTTCTGTCTCATTAATCTGTCTAATATTGACAGATTAATGGGGTTTTAAAGTCTCCCACTCTTATTGTGACATCTGTAGATGTCTATTAGGTCCATTTGGTCCAGAGCTGAGTTAAAATCCTGAATATTCTTGTTAATTTTCTGTCTCATTAATCTGTCTAGTATTGACAGTGGGGTTTTAAAGTCTCCCACTCTTATTGTGTGGGAGTCCAAGTCTTTTTGTAGGTTTCTAAGGAGTTGCTTTATGAATCTTCTGTATTGGATGGATATATATTTAGGATAGTTAGCTCCTCTTGTTACATTGATTGCTTTACTATTATGTATCGCTCTTTGTATTTTTTTTTTAATCATTGTTGGCTTAAAGCCTGGTTTATCAGAGCCTATGATTGCAACCCCTGCTTTCTTTTGCTTTCCATTTGCTTGATATATCTTCCTACATCCCTTTATTTTGAGCATATATTTGTCTTTGAACATGAGATGGGTTTCCTGAATACAGCACACTGATGAGCCTTGACTCTTTATCAGTTTTCCAGTCTGTGTCTTTTAATTTGGGAATTTGGCTAATTTACATTTAAAGGTAATATTGTTATGTGTGAATTTCATCCTGTCATTTTGATGCTAACTGGTTATTTTGCCCATTAGTTGATGCAGCTTCTTCAAAGTGTTGGTATACTTTAAAATTTGTCTTTTCTTTTCCATATTTAGTGTTTCCTTTAGGAGGTCTTGTAAGGTAGGCCTGGTGATGACAAAGAAAATCTCAGCATTTTTTTGTCTGTAAAGGATTTTATTTTCCTTTGTTTTGAAGTTTAGTTTTGTTTAATATAAAATTCTGGGTTGGATTATTTTTCTAAGATTATTGAATATTGGCCCCCACTCTCTTCTGGATTGTAGGGTTCCTGCAGAGAGATCCACAGTTAGTCTGATGGGCTTCCCTTTGTAGGTGACCCGACCTTTCTATCTGGTTGCACTTAACATTTTTTCCTTTGTTTCAACCTTGGTGAATCTGATGATTATGTGTCTTCGGGTTGCTCTTCTCAAGGAATACTTGTGGTGTTCTCTGTATTTCCTGAATTTGAATGTCAGCCTGTGTTGCTAGGTTGGGGATGTTCTTTCACTGGAAAGTTTGAACTAGTCAGAACCCACCTCACCTTGGCAAAGCTGCTGTAGCCAGACTGCCTCTCTAGATTCCTCCTCTCTGGGTAGGGCATCTCTGAGACAAAGGCAGCAGTCCCAGTCAAGGGCTTATATATCAAATTCCCATCTCCCTGGGACATAGCATCTCAGGGAAGTGGTGGCTGTGGGCACATGTTCAGCAGATTTAAACATTCCTGCCTGCCATGTCTGATGAGAGCTGTGGACCTTCCAGCACTGCACTCATACACTACTAAGGCACAGACTGCTTCCTCAAGTGGGTCCCTGACCCTTGTGCTTCCTGATTGGGAGACTCCCAGCAGGGGTCAACACACACCTCATAAAGGAGAGCCCCGACTGAAATTTGGCAGGTGCTTCTCTGGGATGAAGCTTCCAGAGGAAGAAATAGGCAGTAATCTTTGCCATTCTGAAGCCTCCACTGGTGATACCCAGGCAAAGAGGTTCTGGAGTGGACCTCCAGCAAACTCCAGCAGACTTGCAGCCGAGGGATCTGACTGTTAGAAGAAAAACTAAATAACAGAAAGAAAGAGTAGCATCAACATCAACAAAAAGGATGACCATTCAAAAACCCCATCTGAAAGTCACCAACATCACAGACCAAAAGTAGATAAATCTACAAAAATAAGAAAAACACCAGCACAAAAAGGCTGAAAATTCCAAAAAAGCAGAATGCCTCTTCTCCAAAGGATCACAACTCCTCATCAGCAAGAGAACAAAATTGGACAGAGAATGAGTTTGATGAATTGACAGAGGTATACTTCAGAAGGTGGGTAATAACATACTCCTCTGAGCTAAAGGAGCATGTTCTAACCCAAAGCAAGGAAGCTAAGAACCTTAAAAAAAGGTTAGAGAAATTGCTAACTAGAGTACCCAGTTTAGAGTAGAACATAAATGACCTGATAGAGCTGAAAACAGCACAAGAACTTCATGAAGGATACACAAGTATCAATAGCTGACTTTATCAAGTGGAAGAAAGGATATCAGATTGAAGATCAACTTAACGAAATAAAATGTGAAAACATGATTAGAGAAAAAGAATGAAAAGGAATGAACAAAGCCTTTGAGAAATATAGGACTATGTGTAAAGACCAAACCTACATTTGATTGGTGTACCCAAAAGTGACGGGGAGAATAGAACCAGGTTGGAAAACACCCTTCAGGATATATTAATTCTTTTCAATAAGTACCAAGAAATGGGATTACTGCATCACATGGTAGTTCTATTTTTGATATTTGGAAGAAGCGACATGTTGTTTTCATAATGGCTCTAGCAATATGTATTCCAATCAACAATACACAAGAGTTCTCCTTTCTCTATATCTGTTGCCACCATTTATCATCTTAAAAAAATAGCTATTTGCACTGACATTGTGATATTTCATTGTGGTTTGATTTATATTTCCCTGATGATTTCTGATGGTGAGCATCACCATTAGCCATTTATTTGTCTTCTTTGGAGAAACGTCTATTCAGGTTCTTTGCCCATTTTTAATTAGGTTATTTGCTTGGTTGGTTTCTGCTAATGAGTTGTAGGGGTTCTTCATGTATTTTGGACATTAAACCTTTATCAAATATATGGTTGTCAAAATCTTTTTTCCATTCCATAGATTGTTTTTATATTAGGCTGATTGTTTCCTTTTCTGTGTAGCAGCTTTTTGGCTTGGTGTAATCCCACTGGTATATTTTTACTTTTGTTGGTTGTGCTTTTGATGTCACATCCAAGAAGGCATTGCCAAGACCAAGGTCAAGCTTTTTCTCTATGTTTTTTTCAAGGAGTTTTACAGTTTCAGGTTTTATGTTTAAGACTTTAATCCATTGTGAGTTTTTTTTGGTGGGGGGGGGCTATGACGTAAGATAAGAGTCCAACTTAATCCTTTTTGCATGCGGATATTGCTTTCCCAATATAATTTATTGAAGAGACCCTCCTTTCCCCATTGTGTATTCTCAGCTTCCATGTCAAAGATCAGTTGACTATACATGTGTGAGTTTATTTCTGATTTCCTTATCCTGCTTTATTGGTATATATGTCTGTTTCTATGCCAATACCATAGTGTTTTGATTAGTATATCTTTCTACTATATTTTGAAATCAGGAAGTGTTATGTCTCCAGCTTTTTCTTTTTACTGTAAATAGCTTTGGCTACATGAGGACTTTTTGTGTTTTTATATAAATGTTATGATTGGTTTTTCTATGTCTATAAAATATGCCATTGAGATTTTGGCATATTTACATTGACTCTATGGATCACTGTGTGTAGTATGAACATTTAACAATATTAAGCCTTCTAATTCATGAACACAGGATGTATTTCCATTCATCTTTGTCTTCTTTAATTTTTTCAATGTTTCCTGTCCTGTGGCTTTCACTACTTTGATTATGTTTATTCTTAGATATTTTATTCTTTTTGATGCTATTCTAAATGGTTTTGCTTTCTTAATTTTACATTCAAAGAGTTTGTTGTTAATATGTAGAACACAATTGAGTTTTGTGTGTTGATTTTGCATCCTGCGACATTACTAACTTTATTTATTACTTCTAATAATTTTCTGGTGGAGTCTTTAAAATTTTCTGTATATAAAATCATGTTGTCTGCAAACAGGGAAATTTCTTTCTTTCCAATCTGGATGGCCTTTATTTCTTTCTCTTGCCTGATTAGCCCGACCAGTAGCATGTTGAACAGAAATGCTAAGAGGGGCATCTTTATCTTATTCTTGATCTTAGAAAAGAAGCTTTCAACTTTCACTGGTAAGTATGATTTTATTTATGGGTTTGTCATATATGGCCTCTATTTTGTTAAGGTAGACTCCTTCTATACCTACTTTTTTTGAGAGATTTATTTTTTTATCATGAAACTATGTTAGATTTTGTCAAATGCTTTTTCTGCATCTATTGTGATGATTATATGATTTTTATCCTTCATTCTATTAACGTACGTCATAGTGATGATTTGCATATGATGAATCATCCTTGCATCCCATGATTATTATAAATTCCACTTGATCATGATGCATTTTCCTTTTAACGTATTGATTAATTTGATTTTTCTAACATTTTGTTGAGATTTTTTGCTTCTATATTAATCTGGGATATTGGCCTGCAGTGTTCTCCTCCTGTGTTGCCTTTCTCTGGTTTTAGTATCAGGGCAACACTGGCTTTCTAAAATGAGTTTGGAAGTCTTTTTTCTTCTATGTTTTGAAAGATGTTAAAAAGAATTAGTATTAATTCTCGTTTAAATATTTGGCAGAATTCACTTATGGAACCATCTGGTCCTAGGCTTTTGTTTGTTGAAAAGTTTTTGATTACTAGTTTAAATAAGGATTTGTTATTGGTCTTTTCAGGTTTTAAACTACTTTTGGATTCAGTCTTAGAAGGTTGTATGTTTCTAAGAAGTTATATACCTTTTTTCTTTTTTTAAATTTTACTTTAAGTTCTGGGATACATGTGCAGATTGTGCAGGTTTGTTACATAGGTCTACACGTGTCATGGTCGTGGCTTGCTGCATCCATTGCAACATCATCTACATTAGGTATTTCTCCTAATGCTATCTCTCCCCAATCCCCCTACCCTCTGTTATTTCTCCCCTAAACCCTCCCTCCCGCTGCAAGCCCCAGTGTGTGATGTTCCTCTCCCTGTGTCTTTCTATTCTTATTGTTCAACACCCACTTATGAGTGAGAACATGTGGTGTTTGGTTTTCTGTTCTTGTATCAGTTTGCTGAGAATAATCATTTCTAGTTTCAATTATGTCCCTGCAAAGGACATGAACTCATCCTTTTTTATAGCTACACAGTATTTCATGGTGTATATATGCCACATTTTCTTTATCCAGTCTATCATTGATGGGCATTTGGGTTGGTTCCAAGTCTTTGTTATTGTGAACAGTGCCACAATAAACATATATGTGCATGTGTCTTTATAATAGAATGATTTATAATCCCGTGGGTATATATCCAGCAATGGGATTGCTGGGTCAACTGGTATTTATATTTCTAGATCCTTGAAGAATCGCCACACTGTCTTCCACAATGGTTGAACTAATTTACACTCCAACCAACAGTGTAAAAGCATTCCTATTTTTCCACATCCTGTCCAGTATCTGTTGTCTCCTGATTTTTTAATGATGGCCATTCTAACTGGCATGAGATGGTATCTCATTGTGGTTTTAATTTGCTTTCCTCTAATGACCAGTGATGATGAACTGTTTTTCATGTTTGTTGGCTGCATAAATGTCTTGTTTTGAAAAGTGTCTGTTCCTATCCTTTGCTCACTTTTGATGGGGTTGTTTGTTTTTTGCTTGTAAATCTGTTTTAGTTTTTTTGTAACTTCTGGATATTAGTCCTTTGTCAGATGGCTAGATTGCAAATTTTTTTTTCCATTCTTTTGGTTACCCGTTCACTCTATTGATAGTTTACTTTGTTGTGCAGAACCTCTTAAGTTTAATTAGATCCCATTTGTCTGTTTTGGCTTTTGTTGCTGTTGTTTTTAGTGTTTTAGTCCTGAAGTCCTTGCCCAGGCCGATGTCCTTAATGGTATTGCCTAGGTTTTCTTCTAGAATTTTTATGGTGTTAGGTCTCATGTTTAAAACTTTAATCCATCTTGAGTTAATTTTTGCATAAGGTGTAAGGAAGGGATCCAGTTTAAGCTTTCTGCATATGGCTAGCCACTTTTCCCAACACCATTTATTAAATAGGAAATCCTTTCCCCATTGCTTGTTTTTGTCAGATTGGAGTTGTGTGGCATTCTTTCTGAGGCCTCTGTTCTGTTTCATTGGTCTATATCTCTGTTTTGATATCAGTATCATGCTGTTTTGATTACAGTAGCCTTGTAATATGGTTTGAAGTCACGTAGCATGATGCCTCCAGCTTTGTTTTTTTTGTTTTTGTTTTTGTTTTTTTTTTTGTTTTTGTTTTTGTTTTTTTTGCTTAGGATTATCTTGGCTATGAAAGCCCTCTTTTGGTTCCATATGAAGTTTAAGGTGGATTTTTCTAATTCTGTGAAGAAAGTCACTGGTAGTGTGTTGGGGATAGCATTGAATATTAAATTATTTTGGGCAGTATGTCCATTTTCAAGATATTGATTCTTCCTAACCATGAGCATGGAATGTTTTTCCATCTGTTTGTGTCCTCTTACTTCCTTGAGCAGTGGCTTGTAATTGTCTTAGAAAAGGTCCTTCACATCCCTTGTTAGTTGTATTCCTAGGTATTTTAATCTGTTTGTAGCAACTGTGAATAGTTCACTCATGATTTGGCTCTCTATTTGATTATTGGGGTATAGGAACGCTTGCAATTTTTGCACATTGATTTTGTACCCTGAGACATTGAAGAAGTTGTTTATCAGCTTAAGAAGATTTTGGGCTGAGAATATGTGGTTTTGTAAATATACAATCATGTCATCTCCAAACAGGGACAATTTGATGTCCTCTCTTCCTATTTTAATACTCTTTCTTTCTTTCTTTTGCCTGATGACCCTACCCAGAACTTCCAATACTATGTTGAATAGGAGTCAGCTTGCTTGGTTCCCTGGTTTCAGCTCCCTTTTCTGGGGAATGGGTGGTTCTGTCTTGGTGGTGTTCCAGGTGCCACTTGACTAAAATGGGTGCCCAGTTTTGTGTTGGAAACCCCGAAGTTGTTGGCGCCAGAGGGAATCTCCTAGTCTGCAGGTTGTGTAGATCATGGGAAAAGCACAGTATCTGAGCCAGAGTACAGCAGTGTCTGGAAAAGTCCCTAATGACTTCCTTAGGCTAGGAGCAAGAGTTCTCCAGCCCCCTGAGCCTCCCGGTGAGGCAGTGCTCCACCCTGCTTTGGGTTGCCCACCTTGGGCTGTTCCCACTGTCTAACCAGTCCCAGTGAGATGAACCTGGTACCCCAATTGGAATGTGGAGATTACTCATCTTCTGGCATGCTCTCGCTGGGAACTGCAGACCAGAGTTGTTGCTATTCAATTATCTTGGCAGAAGTATGCATATCAGAAGTTGTCTATTTTCTTTCTAGGTTGGCCAATTTGTTAGATATTATTTTTCATAATTGTCTCTAATTATCTTGTTAATTTCCATCATACCAGTTGTAATGTCTTCTCTTTCATTTTTCGGTTTATTTTTTTGAGATTTTTCTCTCTCTTTTTCTTATTAGTCTAGCTAAAGGATTGTTGATTTGGTTTATCATTTCAAAACACCTACTCTTAGTTTTCTCAGTTTTTGTCTATTGTTTCTCTATTGTCTATTTTTAAAATTTATTCTCCAATATTTATTTTCTTCCTTCTGCTATCTTTAGGTTTTTTTTTTCCTAATTCTTTGAGATGTAGTTTATTTGAGACCTTTCTTCTGTAGGTGTTTATTTTTATAAACTTCCCTCTTAGAACCACTTTGCTGCATCCCATAAGTTCTGGTATGTTGCATTTTCATTTTGTTTTTGTTTGTCTTAACATATTTTCCAATTTCTCTTTCAACTCCTTCGATATAACAGTTGTTTAAGGAATGTGCTATTTAATTTTTACATATTTATGAATGAATTTTCTACTTTTCCTTCTGTTATTGATTTTTTTTCTTTGAGACAGAGTCTCACTCTGTCACTCAGGTCAGAATGCAATGGCACAATCTTGGCTCACTTAAACCTCCACCTCCTGGGTTCAAGCAATTCTCCCACCTCAGCCTCCTGAGTATCTGAGACTACAGGCACAAGCCACAATGCCCCAACTAATTTTTGTATTTGTAGTAGAGACAGGGTGTTACCATGTTGGCCAGGCTGGCCTCAAACTTCTGACCTCAGGCAATTCAACTGCCTTGGCCTCGCAAAGTGCTGGGATTACAGGCGTGATCCACCAAGTCCACCCTTCTGCTCTTGATTTCTTGTTTCATTGTATGTACGTTGAAAGGACATGTAGTACGACTTCAATATTCTTAAATTTTCTAAGACCTGTTTTGTGATCTATGTAATGTATCTTGGGGAATGTTCCATGTGTACTTGAAAAGAAAGAATGTATATTTTTCTGGATTTGGGTGGATGCATATGTCTTAAGTACATTTGCTCTATAGTGTGGGTGAAGTATGCTGTTTCCTTGATTATTATTTCTCTGGATGATCTAGCCATGTGAAAATTTCATATTAAAGTGTGTATTATTATTGTGTTGCTTTGTATATCTTTCTTCACATCTATCCATTTTGCTTTGTATATTTATGTATTGCAATGGTGAATGCATATACATTTATACTTTTTATATCTTCTTCCTTGACTATATCTTTATATTATTACTACTTTGTCTCTTCTGACAGTTTCTCACTTAGTCTATTTTCTCTGATATATGTATAGCTACCTGCTCTCTTTTGTTTGCCATTGGCGTAGAATATCTTGTTTCATCCTTTTATTTTAGACATGTGTGTCATTAAATTCAAAGTGAGTTATAGAAAACATGTAGTTGCGTTTTGTTTTTTCGTTCACTTGGCCACTCTTTACCTTTTGATTAGTAACTCTAACCACTAATTAATTATTGATAGGTAAAGACATACCATTGCTAATTTTTAAATTGTTTTGTGTCTTTTTGTGGCTCTTTTGTTCTTCTCTTGTCTCTCACTGTACTCATTTGTGATTTAATAATTTTTGTAATAATATATTTTGGGTTTTTTTCTTTATCCTTTTGGTTTCTATTACAGGTTTTTTTCCTTTGATGTTACTTTAAGTTTTCCTTAAAATATCTTGTAGTTATAAATCTTTTAAAAACTGACAACAATTTAACTTCAATTACATGTAAAAATCATATACTTTTTATGTTATTAATGTCTAAGTTTACTTCTTTTTATATTCTGTATTTATTAACAAATATTTTTGACTAGAATTTTTTTCATTTCTTTCTTCCCTCGTTTTCTTCTTTTATATCAGGGTCTCACTATATTTCCAGGCTGGTCTCAAACTCTTGGGCTCAAATGATCCTCCTGCCTCAGCCTCTTTATTAGCTGGAATTACAGGCACATGCCACCACACTCAGCAACTATAATTAGTCTTAATATTTTTATGTTTTACCACTTATATTAGGGTTAAAACTTATTTATGCATCACCATTACAGTACTATCTAATTCTGCCTTTGTCTATATACTTACCATTACCAGTGAGACCTATACTTAAATATGCTTTTATTTTGCTGTTTATTATCCTTTTCAGTTTTCAGACTAGCTTTAGCAATAAAAGGCCTTCATTAGTCATTCAAGCTGAGGATTCTGGGGGGCTTCTCAAACCTTTTATTGGATGCATCTGTTCTACTTCTTTCATTCTCTTCTGAGGAAAAAGATTTAAAATTATGTGAGTTTTATTCATCCTAGAACCATCCTGGGTGCTTCCTCCTTTTCTCTAGGGCAGTGTCCTGCAATGCCTGGTGATATGGTTTGGTTCGTTTCCCTACCAAAATCTCATCTTGAATTGCAATAATCTCCATGTGTTGTGGGAGGAATCTGATGGGAGGTAATTGAATCATGGGGATGGGTCTTTCCTGTGCTGTTATTATGATAGTGAATAAGTCTCACAAGATCTTTTGGTTTTATAGACAAGCTCTCTTTTGCCTGCTATTATGTAAGATGTGACTTTGTACCTTATTCACCTTCCACCATAATTGCGAGGACTCCCGTTATGTGGAACTGTGAGTCAATTAAACCTCTTTCCTTTATAAATTACTCATTCATGCATATGTCATTATTTGCAGCATGAGAACAGACTAATACACCTAGGTATTGGAAAAAGCTTCACTTCTCTGTCTTTCTCCTGAAAGAGACTTCTTTGGTTTTCATACCTTCTGTTCACCTGAAGACCCATACTAAGTCCTAAGATGAATCTGCCTCCTTTTTGTAGGGTAGTATACCAAGTTGCTAGAATGATGAGTCCAGGCTCTATTTCTCTCCGTCCCTCCTGATAAAACAGTATTGGGGTTGTGTACCTTCTTTCAACCCTGCAAAATTGAGCCATTTCTAAGGTCTATGATGGATGCTGAGAGCTGCATTCCCACTGTGGAAATGTACTGGTTCCAGCTGTGGTGGTATGTGCAACACCAGCTGTCAAAGCTCATGGATTGTCTGGCTACTGGGGTCTACATGCTGGTCAGCTGGCCCAACAAGCCACAGGCAGATTAGCTGATATAGTTGTGTAGATTGCCTCATTGTTCTGAGTGAGGTGAGTGAGAGGTAGCCTTCTTGGCAATATCTTAAAAGGATAGGGAAGTTGGATGCTCACTCTGTCTCTTTTTCCACTATGGGAAAAATCAAAGATAAGTGTATAGTCACCTATGAAGAAAACCCCATCATAGTAACAGCAAAATATTTAGCAGAAACTTTACAAGTGAAAAGAGAATGGGGTGAAGAACTCAGACTGCCTAAAATCAAACTATTTTTCCCATTCAAAAAAAAAAAAAAAGAAAAAAGAAAAGAGAGAGAGAGAGAATGGGGTGCCATTTTCAAAAAGCTAAAGGAAAAAAAAAAACTGTCAATCTAGAATTTTATATCCTGGCAGAGTGAGCTTTTTAAATGAAGGAGAAATAAATTCTTTCCCCAGTAAGCAAACACTGAGGGGATTTGTCACCATTAGACCAGCCCTACATGAAATGCTCAAAGGAGTTTTAACATGGAAATAAATGATAGGTTGATATTCACCTTTATGAAAACACATGGAAATATAAAACTAACAGTTCTTATTAAACAATCACACAATGGAGTAAGAGAAAGGAATCAAATGGCAACACGACCGAATTTCATGAAATCACAAAGACAAAAAGATAGGTAAAGAAAGAAACAAAGAAGTTATTTTAAAAATTGGAAACAACAATATGATATGAATGAAGCCTCACATATCAATATCAACCTTGAATGTAAATGGATTACATGCTTTAACATAATAAAGGTCATATATGACAAACCCACAGGCAACATCCTACTTAACAGCAAAAGTTAAAAGCGTTATTTCTAAGCACTGGAGCAAGACAAAGATGCCTACTTTCACTGCTCTTATTCAAAATAGCGTGGAAGTTCTTGCCAGAGCAATCAGACTGGGGAGCAGTGGGGAAGACATTCAACTTGGAAAGAAGGAAGTCAAATTATCCCTGTTTGTTGATGCATGAATTTTCTATCTAGAAAACCATAAAGACTCCACCAAAAAACTCTTAGATTTGGTAATTGAATTCAGTAAAGTTTCAGGATGCAATATTAATATAAAGAAGTCAGTAACATTTTTATACACCAATAATAATCTAGTTGAGGACAAAATGAACAACTCATTTTTTTATTTTTTACAACACAGTTTCATTCTTGTTGCCCAGGCGGGAGTACAATGCTGCCATCTTGGCTCACTGCAACATCTGCCTCATGGGTTCAAGCGATTCTCCTGTCTCAGCCTCCTGAGTAGCTGGGATTACAGGTATGCACCACCACAGCTGGCTAATTTTTTTGTTTTGTTTTGTATTTTTAGTAGAGACGGGGTTTTTCCATGTTGGTCAGGCTGGCCACAAATTCCTGCCCCTCATATGATTCACCTACCTTTGGCTCCCAAAGTGCTGGGATTACAGGCATGAGCTACTGTGCCTGGTCCTGAATAACTCAATTTCTTTTACAATAGCTACAAAAAACAGAACAATATATTTAACCAAAAAGGTAAGAGATCTCTACAAGGAGAACTACAAAGTATCATAGATGACACAAACAAATGAAAAAACATTCCATACTCATAGGTTGGAAGAATCAATGTCATTAGAATGACCATATTACACAAATAAATTTATAGATTCAATGCAGTACCTATCAAATTACCAATGTAAATTTTCACAGAATTTTTAAAAATCTTAGAATTTGCTTGGAAACAACAAAGAACCCAAATAGTCAAAGCAATCCTAAGCAAAAAGAAGAAAGGAACAAAGCTGGAGGTATCACATTTTCTAACTTCAAATTATTCTACAAGGCTAATGTAACCAAAACAGCATGATACTGGTACAAAAATAGACACATAGATTAATTTAACAGAATAGAGAACCCACAAATAAAACCACATACCTAAAACCAACTGATCTTCAATAATGTTAACAAATATATGCTGGGGAAAAGACATTATATTCAATGAAGGTGCTGGAGAAACTGAATAGCCATATGTTAAGGAATGAAACTGGACCCAGTGTATTTCAACACATACAAATATGAACTCAAGATGGGTTAAAGACCTACACATAAGACCTGAAATAACAAAAATCAAAGGAGAAAACTTAGGAAAAAGTCTTTTGGATATTGGCCTAACCAAAGAATTTATGACCAAGTCCTCAAAAGCAGACACAACAAAACAATGACACATGAGACTTAATTTAAAACGCTTCCACACAGCAAAACAAAACAAAACAAAACAAAACAAAACAAAAATCAATAGAGTATACAGAAAGACTACAGACTGGCAAAAAATATTTGCAAGCCATTATCTGAAAATGGGCTAATATTCAGAATCTATCAGGAACTCAATTCAATCAGAATAAAAGAACAAACAACCTCATTAAAAACGGCAAGAGATATGAACAGATAGTTTTCAAAAGAAGACATACAAGCAGCAAAAATATATAAAAAATCATTAACTATCAACAATTATTAAATAACAGCAAATCTAAATTGCAATTAGATACCATCTTTTATCAGTTGGAATGGCTATTACCTTGGCTTTTACCAAGGGGTGAGGTAAAAAAAACTCACAGAGGTTGGTGAGGATTGAGAGAAAGGGGAATGCCTACACACTGTTGGTTGCAAAGTAAATTTGTACAGCTTCTATAAAAAATGGTATGGCGATTTCACAAAGTACTAAAAATAGAACTACTATTTGACCTAGTAATCCCACTACTGGTTATCTATCCATAGGGAAAGAAACCATTATATCTAAAAGGTACCTGTATTTATCACAGCACTATTCACAATATTAAAGACACAGAATGAACCTAAATGTCCACCAATGGAGGACTGGATAAAGGAAATGTGAGATACACACACACACATACACACACACACACACACACACACACACACACACACACACCATGGAATACTATTCAGCCACAAAAAATAAAATCTTTCTTTTGCGGCAACATGGATGGAAATGAAGGCCATTATCCTAAGTGAAGCAACTCAGAAATAGTCAAATACTGCATGTTTTCACAAGTGAGAGCTAACCAGTGGGTACACATGAATATATGGAGTGGAAAAATAAGACATTGAAGGCAACAAAAGGGGTGAGAGTTCAACAACTACCTGTTGGGTATGATGAGTATTTTGGTGATGGGTACACCAAAAACCTAGACTTCACCACTATGCAATATATGCATGTAAAATATCTGCACTTATGTCCCCAAATATATTTTTTTAAAAAGAAAGAAATATGAAATTCTTTCATCATCTGGCTTTTATAGTTTCTGATTAGAAGTCTGTCTATACACTTACCCTAAAAAGGGTTCACAAGAGTTTGCTTAGGTAACTCTGTCAAGGTGAATTTCCAGACACAATAGTTCTATATTGCGTGTCCTTTCTCAAGACACTAATAAGTGTCCCACTCGGTGGAATTCCACAACATATGCATATTTACACTCTCTTCTGTAAAACTATAACTTCTATACGTGAAAGCTATAAGCCTTATTTATCTCTACAGGTAGTAAATACCCAGTAAATATTTTAAATTAATGAAGTTTTTGGACTCATTATGCTAAATAAGATATTTGGTTAGGATACCTTAGTTATAAGTGCCTAAAATAGTATAGAAGAGATATTAATAATAGATACTATATTTGAGCACCTTATATGTGACAGACTCTGTAAGAATCAAATGAGATATTTATTATCATATTTGTTTTACAGATAAGAAAACAGAGACTGAAGATTTTACATAAATTGCTCAATACACACAGCTGGGATGTAAAATCACCAGGATTCAGACTATCTAAGAAGACCTCCTGCTCTGAAAATCTTTATAAATGCTGCTTTGTCCTTGAGACAGAGTATTAAAAGCAGTTATTGTGTTACTATAACACTATGTATTTTGTGTGTATTGCATATCATATCTGCTTAGATGCAAGTTTGCTTTTCTTTTTAAGGTTAATCAGAAGCTGTTAGACTTCCTGAAAAATACCATTAAAACTTCCAGATATTCCAGTTTATTTAAAATTCTTGTAGATGCAAGTGACAAAACCTCAACTCAACTAACTTAGGCAAATATGAGAAATGTATTTTCTAATATAAACAACCTGCAACATATGGAAGTGTGGAACTGGACTGAGAAATAACAGAATTTATAAACTTTACACAGGTACTTCCTTTCACTGATTCTTATCTCTGTTTTATTCTGCGTATCAGATTTTCCTATTCCAGGTAAATTTTCTCCAGAATTGGGAATATGGCTCTAGACTACTCCAGACAAAATTTCTCATCTATATAGCTCAAGAGGCAAAAAGAAGATTCTTAGAATTTTCAGTTATATCCTACTAAAGACAGAGGCAGAGAAATTCTAGGTAGACAGGAGCAGGTCCCAGTGAAACTCTACCTCTCAGCCGAAAAGTCTGAAATCTGCAGCCCGAAGTATGAACTTCCATTCCTGTTTGCCCACTCTCTCCTGATTGGTAAAAAGATATTATTCAGGCCAGGTGCAAGTGGCTCACACCTGTAATCCCAGCACTTTGGGAGGCTGAGGCGGGTGATCAGGAGGTCAGGAGTTCAAGACCAGCCTGTTCAACATGGTGAAACCCCGTCTCTACTAAAAATACAAAAAATTAGCTGGGTGTGGTGGCAGGTGCCTGTAATCCCAGCTACTCGGGAGGCTGAGGCAGAGAATTACTTGAACCTGGGAGACGGTGCTACTGCACTCCAGCCTGGGAGATAGAGAGAAAATGGGTCTCAAAAGAGAAAAGAAAAAAAAAAAGGCATTATTCAGAAAGAGCCAATCAAATGTTGCCTTTTCCAAAACTACCTACGGCCTGCCCCACCCCCATCCTGTATGTATAAAGATTCCACACTCACTCAGAAGAGAGGAGAGATTGCCAAATTTTGGGGAAGTGAGATGGCTTATCATTGGGAAAGAGGCAGCCAGACCTCAGGGAGGAGACAAACTGACTTCAGGGAAGACTATCTGCCCTTCATTTGCCTCTCTAAGTCCCCTCTCCTGTCCACTGAGAGCCATTTCCATTGCTGAAGAAAATTCTCTGCCTTCACTATCCTTCAAGTGTCTGCCTGACCTCATTCTTCTTGGATTCTGACAAGAGCTCGGGAGCCACCAAATGCGGTTACACAAAAAGGCAGTTACACTGTCCCTTTGCCCTCACTGGTGGAGGACAGCTGCTCCATGTGAGGAGGCAAGGGGTCAACTGAGTTGTTAACAGACATATATCCACAGACGGTGGAGCTAAGAGAGCACTATAACATGCCCTCTGGGGCCTCAGGGTTGCAGGCACAGTTCCCACACAGAGCTTGCTCCTGCTGGTGCGTGGAGCAGCTGGCGGGACCCCTCACTTGCTCACTCACACCTGGTCTGGCCGTCGACCCTGCAGGGAGCTTGCTCCTGCTGGTACCCAGAGCTGCTGGCCAGCCAGATCCTCCACTCACTCGCTCATGACTGGTCTGGCCTGCCACAGGCCCTGCAAGAAGCTTATTCCTGTGACAGCGCTCAGAGTGGCCCGCTGGGTCCCACATTCACTCGCTCACGTGCTCCCTTCTGCAAGGGGTTGAGCACCACAGACAGAGTAAATATTCAGCCCTGTTGCAAGCCTGACAAAGGGACGAAGAAAAATCCTGGATCACTAAGATGTCCTCTGGTTCAGCCTGAGTCACCCATTTGTTGTTAACAAGATCACTGTGGCCTTGGGAATGGAGCAATTAGTTGGTCTCAGTATGAGTTAGGGACTCACCCAACTTCTGACAAGGGAAGTGGTATACTAATGACAGTCCCCACTAGAAACACATGGATGAAATGGGGTAAGAAAAATTCCACAAAAGAAGAGGATATTGTTATTAGAATAATGTAATGAGGGGCAGCATACTAGTTAACAGAACAGTTTCTATACACTGTATCATGCAAGCATTCACAGGCACTTGGATTTCAGAGAGTTTTTTTTCTTTTTAATGAGGTTTAGGGCAATGAGGTGCTCAACTGAATGATTATCCACTTTCCTGCTAGTCTTAGAGATCTAGCTATACCACCTATACAAGAAGTGGAATTAGAAGCACGTTTGATTGTATAGGAAAATCCTCACTATTTCCACATGATTAGAAAATATGGCTCAGTTTTTCAATAAATGTATACTTGGCACGAAGACTATTTGAATAACAATCATATTTCAGGTAAACCATATGGGCCATTATGTTACTTATAAGCTACCCGTAGAAATAATTCTAAATTTGATGTCAAGAAGTTGCATTTTAAAAATGTCACAGAACTTACAATGCTACAACAGGGTTTAATTCTTCACAAAAACTAATATCGCTGAAAGAATGTCAAACAGCAGGTCAAAGAATACATGACTTTGAAGATTCAACTTTCAATTTTAGATTCCTTTTTAATTCATGTTACGTTATACCATAATATGAGAAAAGAAAGAAGCTGCATATGTTGTCAAACTTAATGGCAAACATTACATAGAATTGGCTAATTAAATAATAAGTGGATTCTGACTTATATTGAGGTGAATGTCAGAATTCATCAGTGTGAGTATTATTTGACAGGGGTGATAAATTTTGTTCTCTGGGGTGGATATGTTTCAATACCCTTATGCATCCTAGGGCATTTCAAAGTACTACACTGAGAGGCTAGATTAGCAGCAGTCTGATCTACTGATACCTTTAGGGTGGACACTCTAATTAGCACATATCTGGGATCTTTAAATGACTTAAGCTGTATTCATGCAAACTGAAAAGAGATAGAGAAGATAATAGTATGTGATTATATTCATAAATATGCTTGATATAGACAGAAATGCTGATAAAGCTGAAATGGGGAAAGAAAGCAAAACTCTTATATTAAGAGAGTTTCCAGGAAAGAGGAAAATGAAGATGGGCTATTTTTTAGGGTTTATGGCTCACTGTCAAAACCTTAATGAAAAAAAAAAGTCAATCAAGTAAATTTCAAGTAGTCAATACAAATATTTTATAGTAAATCATCTATTTAAATCATAAACGGTCCAAGAAAGTGAATATACAGAGAGGTTTTATGTTTATGGAGTTCTTTCTATCAGTTTAGTTATCTTTTTGCCTCCATCTATATTTTCTTCTGTCATCATCTCCATGTTTCTCCAGACCCCATTATCTAAATCGGTTGTAAGAAGTGATAGACCACACACTAGACTGCAGGAAATGTTATGAGCTTATTTATTTTTAATAAAAACATTAAAAATAAGGAAATACATTTATTTTCAGCATTAATTTATTTATAAGTATTAAGAATATAAATAGAAATTTAAGGTAAGTAAAGTGTTATTGGTATTGAGACTTCTCTACCCATATAACCTTAGAATTTAGGAAATCATAGGGATGATCTGATAAGGCCACAAGCGTCAGATTTACAGACTCTGATGAAACATACTGACCTCATGATATATAATGGAATCATGGCAAATATATGATGTAATTGTATCAAGCTGAGCATTCCAGAGTTTCACAAAACTTTGTAACTACTAAGGCTTTTTCCCTATTGAAACAGTCTTCACTTTGCCACGCAGTATAGCCTTCTCATCATTAGCAAGCACCCAAGGGGAAAGCCTTCAAATAAAAACTTCATTTCCAATTCAGAGATACTGTTTTGAATTAATTAATTAATTAATTATACTCTAAGCTCTGGGGTAAATGTGCAGATCATGCAGGTTTGTTACATAGGTATACATGTGACATGGTGGTGGGTTGCTGCATCCATTGCCCCTTCATCTACCTTACCTATTTCTCCTAATGCTATCCCTCCCCAATCCTCCCACCCCTTGCTATTCCTCCCATAGCCCTCCAACCCCAGGCCCCAGTGTGTGATGTTTCCCTCCCTGTGCACATGTGTTCTCATTGTTCAATACCCACTTATAAGGGAGAACATGTGGTGTTTGGTTTTCTGTTCTTGCATCAGTTTGCTGAAAATGACAGTTTCTAGTTTCATCCATGTCCCTACAAAGGACATGAGCTCATCTATTTTATGGCTGCATAGTATTCCATGGTGTATACATGCCACATTTTCTTTATACAGTCTATCATTGATGGGCATTTGGGTTGGTTCCAAGTCTTTGCTATCATGAACAGTGCCACAATAAACATATGTGTGCATGCATCTTTTTAATAGAACAATTTATAATCCTTTGGGTATACACTGAGTAATTGGATTGCTGGGTCAAATGATATTTATATTTCTAGATCCTTGAGGAATTGCCACACTGTCTTCCACAATGGTTGAACTAATTTACACTCCCACCAACAGTGTAAAAGTGTTTCTATTTCTCCACATCCTCTCCAGCATCTGTTGTCTCCAGACTTTTTAATGAAGGCCATTCTAATTGGCGTGAGATAGTATCTCATTGTGGTTTTGATTTACATTTCTCTAATGACCAGTGATGATGAGCTTGTTTTCATATGTTTGTTGGCTGCATAAATGTCTTATTTTGAAAAGTGTCTGTTCATATCCTTTGCCCACTTTTTGATGGGGTTATTTGCTTTTGCTTGTAAATTTGTTTAAGTTCTTCATAGATTCTGGATATTAGCCCTTTGTCAGATGGGTAGGTTGCAAAAATTCTTCCCATTCTGTTGGTTGCTGGTTCACTCTATTGATAGTTTCTTTTGCTGTGCAGAAGCTCTTAAGTTTAATTAGATCTCACTTGTCTATTTTGGCTTTTGTTGCCATTGCTTTTGGTGTTTTGGTCATGAAGTCCTTGCCCATGCCTATGTCCTGAATGGTACTGGCTAGGTTTTCTAACATAGTATTGGAAGTTCTGGCTAGGGTCATCAGGCAAGAGAAAGAAATAAAGGATATTCGAATAGGAAGAGAGGACGTCAAATTGTTCCTGTTTGCAGGTGACATGACTGTATATTTCAAAAACCCCTTCGTCTCAGCCCAAAATCTCCTTAAGCTCATAAGCAACTTCAGCAAAGTCTCAGGATACAAAATCAATGTGCAAAACTCACAAGCATTCCTATACACCAATAATAAGCAAATAGAGAGCCAAGTCATGAGTGAACTCCCATTCACAATTGCTACAAACGATTAAAATACCTAGGAATACAACTAACAAGGGATGTAAAGGACCTCTTCAAGGAGAACTACAAACCACTGCTCAAGGAAATAAGAGAGGACAAAAACAGATTAAAAAATATTCCATGCTCATGGTTAGGAAGAATCAGTATCATGAAAATGGCCATGCTGCCCAAAGTAATTTACAGATTCAATGCTATCCCCATCACGCTACCAATAACTTTCTTCACAGAATTGGAAAAAACCACCTTAGACTTCATATGGAACCAAAAAAGAGTCCACATAGCTAAGACAATCCTAAGCAAAAATAAAAATAAAAACAAAGCTGGAGGCATCATGCTACACGACTTCAAACAATATTACAAGGCTACTATAATCAAAACAGCATAGTACTGGCACCAAAACAGAGATTTAGACCAATGGAACAGAATAGAAGCCTCAGAAGGAACACCACACAACTACAACCATCTGATCTTTGACAAACCTGATAAAAACAAGCAATGGGGAAAGAATTCCCTGTCTAATAAATGGTGTTGGGAAAACTGGCTAGTCATATGCAGAAAGCTGAAACTGGATCCCTTCCTTACACCTTATACAAAAATTAACTCCAGATGGATTAAAGATTTAAACATGAGGCCTAACACCATAAAAACTCTAGGAGATACTGTTTTTAGTAGCCCCGTCCTCTGAGGAATCGTAGATGGTGATCTCTGATATCTGCAGTCAATCCACACTTGCATGCTTCAGGACTTCAGTATCTAGGGTCCAGGGATACCACTCAAATCATATTTGTTTTCTCTAAGGTCAAGCACCAATAAATAAATTGATCACCAATAATATTTTGGTGCTTTGTAGCTGATATGTAAAATCTTAAGAATACAGTTTGTTACTAAAAATGAAGGATGCTTAATGAGCAGTAGTAATTGTCATAAAATACATTATCTGTTAAGGCCAAAGGGTTAAGGGCCTTATTTAGTGTGCAAGAATAGAGATAAAGTCAGGCCAGAGTAATAAGGGATATGTGAGTTCTTCACTGCAAGAACTTTGCTTATGAACCTGGTATATAATTGATCCACCCAAATCAATTTTTATACCCAGATTTCAAAGTCTTTTTAATACTTCTACCAAGAGATAACTTTGATTTTTTTGCTTTATTATATCATATTTGTTGAACTCCATCTTGGATGTTACCTAAGTATTCATTAACTCTCAAATTATTGATGAGCAATAGAGTAAAGCAGAAAGCAATATAATTTTCTTAGCAATTTTATTGACACCAGTAGAAGCAGTAATAGCAGCAACAAACAAAATTTTTGTCTTAGGCACTGAGGTTGAAGAGAAACACACAGGTCAGCCCTTAATGGGTTCATAGTTAATTTCTAAGTCACCTTTGCAAAAGCAAGTGTTTGAATAAATTGGATGCAAAACAAAAAACTCACTTATCTATTTGTGAATGCTACTTTTAACTTTCATAAATTACTAAAGTATCAAATACTTTTCATCATTTAGAATAACATTCCTAAATGTGCCTTAATAAAATAAAAGTACCAACAACAAAAATCTCACATACATGGTAGCTCGTCCCAGATTTTTCACACTCTTGCATTTTTAAAAATGCTAATACTAACAGGCAGAAAAAAAAAAAAAAAAGAATGATGTCCTTTGCAGCAACATGGATGCACCTGGAAGCCATTATCCTAAGAGAATTAATACAAGAACAGACAACCAAATGCCTCATTTTCGCACTTACAAGTGGAGATATACATGGTCACTCAAGGACATAAGGATGGTAACAACAGATACTGGAGACTACTGGACAGGAGAGGAAGAGAGGGGGGCAAGGGCAGTAAAACTATTGGATACACTATGCTCACTCCCTAGGTGACAGGATCAATTGTATCCCAAACCTCAGGATCACACAATATATCCATGTAACAACCTTCACATGTACCCTCCGAATCTTTAAAATCTTGAAATTATAAGAAAAAAAAAGTGAAAATGCTAATACAATTTAGAGTTTAATAATTAAAATACAACTACTAAGAAACCTTTTACCTTGAATAAGCCATACCTATTATGAGTTTAAGCCACTAGGGTACGCATTCTTTGTTGTTGTTTTTTGAGATGGAGTTTCCCTCTTGTTACCCAGGCTGGAGTGCAATGGCGTGATCTCGGCTCACCGCAACCTCCACCTCCTGGGTTCAAGCAATTCTCCTGCCTCAGCCTCCCGAGTAGCTGGGACTATAGGCGCGCACCATCATGCCCAGCTAATTTTTGTATTTTTAGTAGAGACGGGGTTTCACCATGTTGACCAGGATGGCCTTGATCTCTTGACCTTGTGATCCACCCGCCTCGGCCTCCCAAAGTGCTGGGATTACAGGCCTGAGCCACCGCGCCCGGCCAGTACTCATTCTTATCAATTATTTAAAAGAGAGAGTAAATTCTTAACAGTACCTAGGCAAAATTCAAAATTTACTATTCTCAGCATGGAATGAAGGTATAGTTACACATACACCTCAGAAGAATTGCAACTTAAACAAATCCCCAGTATGTTTTAAAATTGTATGATATTATACTTAGTATGGAAAGTAGTCTTCAAAATAATATGTATAGTATGGTTTCTACTTGGGGGGACTGTATGTATATATTTATAAAAAGATACTGAAACGTAAAGGTAGTGGTAGGTGTATTTCATAAACATTAGTTGCTTCTTCATAATTTTCCTTGTTTCCCAAAATTACAAAAAATATTATTATATTGAAAGTTATTAAAAATAAAATTGTCCATGAGTTATGAATATACATGGCTGATACACAATTTGGGTAAATCTTTGAATGAAGTCTGAATCCTGTGCAACAGTCTGCACTATGTTCATTGTGAAATGTGGCATGAGTAGTGCACTGGAACTTTTAGTCACAGCTGCACTTCCAAATCACAATATGTTACCTTATAGAGTCATAAGCAAAGACCAGCTGCAAGCAGAGAAATCTTGTTCAGATGGTAAATATTGGTAAGCTATTCAAATAGAAAATAAAATTAGTATTTTAAAAAGCTATTAAATGTATGTGTAGATAATGACAAAGATATAAAACTGAGGCTGGGCACAGTGGCTCATGCCTGTAATCCCAGCACTTTGGGAGGCTGAGGCGGGTGGATCACAAAGTCGGCAGATCAAGACCATCCTGGCCAACATGGTGAAACCCCGTCTCTACTAAAAATATAAAAATTAGCTGGATGTGGTGGCACGTGCCTGTAATCCCAGCTACTCGAGAGGGTGAAGGAGGAGAATTGCTTGAATAAAGGAGTTGGAGGTTGCAGTGAGACAAGACTGCACCACTACACTCCAGCCTAGCAACAAGACTCCATTTCAAAACAAAAACAAAAACAAAAGTAAAAGTGATGGTATCTTTTCCTTTTAAAATTTGAAATCAGTTAATTAGAATATCATGTAACTGTGCAAGCAAATTTTCCCACTTATTTCTTATTTACTAGTGTAATTAAAGAATGGTTTCATATCTCTTACTTGTCAAAAGATAAGCATACTAAAAAAATAAAAAGTATTTGAAAACTCTAAGACAAATCAGCAAAGTACAGATATATAAGGTAAGATTATGTGTAGCAACTTCTTAAATTACTATTTATTCATCTATCATCAGCTGGTTAAAAATCTCTTGCTATGTTAATGGTGACAAATGAGTAGCTTATGAGACTACTGTAAGCAAAAGGGTAATACTGTTATAATTTTAATATACATTTGCAAACGTGATTTCAGATAATCTCAAAATTATTGCTATTTATATAAAGTATATAAATAATGAGGAATATGCTTTTTGTATTTTCATGTGGTTGGATAATCAGTCAAATGTAAATTGTGTGAGAGAATGTTGAAACACTAACTTGTTCACAATTTGGAAAACTAGAGAAAAATATTTTGAGAAGAAAAAACCTCGCAACAGATTTTTGGAAGTGTGGGCAGTATTTATTAATAACAGTTTCAAAAAGTTCTCTGGGGGCTTACAACAATCCATTTATTGTCAATGACTGAAAACTAAATATCATTTAAGAAACACTGCCTTATAAAGATTATTAAGATTATGATACCATGTATGTCCAATTACAATCTGTTTTGATTGTAATCAGTCACCAGTTCTGATGACTTTGGGTAGATTTTCTGACTAGCAAGTTTATTCCAACGTTTCAATTGATCTATTTTCTGTGACTTAAAAAAAGTATTTCCTGACAAGAAATAAGTGAAGCTTTGCAGTTTGCTTAGAGAAAATATATGGAAGAGATTTTCTTTTCTTTTGTTATGGAATCTCACTATGTCGCCAGGCTGGAGTGCAGTGGTGTAATCTCAGCTCACTGCAACCTCCACCTCCTGGGTTCAAGCGATACTTCTGCCTCTATTATAATATAATGGTGATTATATTATTTACACAAGGTAGATGAATAATTGAGGTGGATACCTGAAAATTTACCCATATACGAAATTTTTGTATATTAATCATATTTCCCATTTAAAATTCTAAGATGCATTCCAATGTATAAAGGGTGGCTGCAAGACATAGCAAAACTGTTCATTAAATTAAAAAAATAATTACCAGATGTAGAAGATGGGGGGAATGGAGGCAGCAAACCACATTGTCATTTGTGTATCTATGTAACAATCCTGCATGATCTGCACATGGTACCCCAAAATCTAAAGTACAATAAAATAAATAAATAAATAAATAATTACCTATTAATATATTTTATTTTTATTATTTTTATTTTTTTTAGTTGGAGTCTTACTTTGTTGCCTAGGCTGGACTGCAGTGGCATGATCTTGGCTCACTGCAATCTTCGTCTCCTGGGTTCATGCAATTCTCCTCCCTCAGCCTTCCGAGTAGCTAGGATTACAGGCATGCACCACCATGCCCAGCTAATTTTTTGTATTTTTCCGTAGAGAGGGCATTTCACCATGTTGGCCAGGCTGGTCTCAAGCTCTTGACCTCAAATGATCCACCTGCCTCAGCCTTCCAAAGTGCTGGGATTATAAGCATGAGCTGCCATGCCTGGCCCCTATATATACATATTTTAAAATGACTAAGAAGATGGCAGCTAAAATATACCACTGTTGCCCTATGTATGTTCTTAACTTCAGTTTAGATAACTATCTTCCCTGAGTCAGCAGTTGCTATATTGATAGGCAGAGGTGTGGGAAAATATGATGCTAGAAGCCTTGAGCTTTTCCAGGTCTGAAAATAGAGGACATATTGAAATTGTCCTCCTGGAATAGACAATAGAGTGTGCACCAGTAGCAAAGAGCCCTGAAACAACAAGTGGGGAGAATATTTAAACTAATTTTGGCTCAGGGAGATTTTTGTGACTATCTTTAGGTGATGTATTCAATCCTGGTGGATCTGAGAAGATACAGGGAATCTTATTAAGCGGGCTAGTGAGTTCTCTCTACCTTGTAGATGGAATGGCTAGAAAACTTGTCTTTAAAACAGAAGAGTCTAAAGGCAGGGAGATTTCCTTGCATTGTCAGGCAGAGTACTGGTAACTTGCTGGCTCCTCTGCGGCTAAGCTCACTGAGGTATAGGCCACTGAGATTAGCACCACTCTTAGAACTGACACTGCCTAAGGCAGCCCAGTGGCTGGTTGAATCCTGGTGAGTAGTCAAAGAAAAATACCAACTTGCTTAAAGGGATACAGCACTCATGAAAAAAGGAACTATAAAAAAAAGAACTGCTGGAAAAAAACAAATAAAAGCTTAAAAATAAAAACAAATTTAAAATGTAAGCAAAGATCAATAACCTAACTTTATATCTTAAAAGTTAGAAAAAAAACAAAGAGCAAACTAAGCCAAAAGTTGAAAGGGTACTTCCTCAACACAATATAAGGCATTGTGGAAAACCCACAGCTATGCACATTATACTCAATGATCAAAGAACAAAAGCATTTTCTCTAAGATCAGGAACAAAACAAGGAAGCTGCCTTGATCATTGCTATTCAAATTATACTGAAAGTTCTAGCCAGAGTAATTGGGCAAGAAAAAAAAACAAAAGGTATCAAAATTGAAGTAAAAGAGTAAAACTATCTCTGTTTCCAGATGACGTGATAGAAAATCCCAATAATCTACAAAAAAGCTACTAAATCTAATCAACAAATTCAGCAAAGTTTTGAGTACAAGATCAATGCATATAAATCAGTTGTGCTCTTATATACCTCTAATAAATGATCTGAAAAATAAATTAAGAAATTAATTCAATTTACAGTAATATCAAAGGAATAAAATGTCCCCCAAAAAATTAGCTGAGGATATTATGATGGTTAATTTTATGTGTCATCTGGGCTAAGAGATGCCCATATAGCTGATAAAATATTTCTGGATGTGTAAAAGAGATTAATATTGGAAGTGGTAGGCTGAGTAAAGAAGATTATCCTCACTGATATGTGCAAATATCTTCCAATCTGCTGAAGGTTGAATAGAACAAAAAAGCAGAAGAAGAGTAAATTGGCTCTATGCTTGGGCTGGGGAATGCATTTTCTTCTGCCCTCAGACATCACTGATCTTGGTTCTCAGGCTTTCAGACTTGGACTGAGACTTAACACTCTTAGCCCTGAGGTGTCAGGCTTTCTCATTTGGACTGAAACTATACCATCAGCTTTCTGGGGTCTTCAGCTTGTGAAGGGCAGACCATGAGACTTCTCAGCCTCAGTAATTGTGTGAGCCAAGCTAAATAATAAATATCCTTCTACATATTTCTGTATATATCCTATTGGTTCTGTCTCTCTGGAGAACCCTGATTAATACAGAGGTGAGAGACTTATACACTGAAAACTACAACACATTACTGAAAGAAATTTTAGAAGACTTAAATAAAAGGAAACACATTAGTGTTAATAATTTTGAAAACTCAATATTGTGATGAGGTCATACTACCCAAATAAATCTATATGTTTAATGCAATTTTTATGAAAATTCCAATGACCTTTTTTGAAAAAAAGAAATGGCTAATTCTCAAACTCGTATGGAATTGTGTGTCCCCTAATAGCCAAAGCAATCTTGAGATAGTGTAATGTTGGAAGATTCACATTTTCTGATTTCAAAACCTTTTATAAAGACTACACTTTCAGGGACCATTTCTATAGTTCATTCCTAGAGGAGATTCTCTGGACATGGAGAACATGAGAAAACTAAATAAGGAAAGGAAAGACCATTACCAGCCACTACAAAAGCACACTGAAGTACACAGACAAGTGACACAATAAAGCAACCACAAAGACAAGTCTGCAAAAAACCAGCTAAGATCATGATGACAGGATCAAATTCAAACATATCAATACTAACCTTAAACGTAAATGGACTAAATGCCCCAATTAAAAAACACAGAGTGGAAAGCTGGATAAAGAACCAGAACCCGTTAGTATGATGTCTTCAAGAAACTATCTCATATGCAATGACACACATAGACTCAAAATAGGAGGGGAGAGGAAAACTTACCAAGTAAATGGAAAACAGAAAAAAGAAAGGGACGAAATCCTAGTTTCTGACAAAACAGATTTTAAACCAGCAAATATCATAAAAGACAAAGAAGGTGTTATGTAATGGTAAAGCGTTCAATTCAACAAGAAGAGCTTACTATTGTAAATATATTTATACCTAACACATGAGCACTCAGATTCATAAAGTGAGTTCTTAGAGACTTTCAAAGAGACTTAGACTCTCACACACTAATAGCGGGAGATTTTTCATCCCGCTGGCAATATTTGACAGATCATCAAGACAAAAAATTAACAAAGATATTCAGGACCTGAACTTAGCCCGAGATCAAAAGGACCATACAGAAATATATAGGACTTTCCACCTCAACACAACAGAATATACATTTTTTATCACCATATGGCATTTATTCTGGAATCGATCACATTATCAGAAGTAAAACACTCTTCAGTAAAAACAAAAGAACTGAAATCATAACGAACAGTCTCTCGGACCACAGCACAATCAAATGTAAAATCCAGACTAAGAAGTTCACTCAAACCCATACAATTACATAGAAATTGAATAACCTGCTCCTGAATGAATTTTGAGTAAATAATGAAAGAAGGCAGAAATCAGGAAGTTCTTTGAAACTAATGAGAACAAAGATACAACATACCAGAATTTCTGGGACACAACTAAGGCAGTATTAGGTGGGAAATTTATAGTACTAAATGCCCACATTGGAAAGGTAGAAAGATCTCACATTAATAACCTAAACAACTAACGAACTAGAGAATCAAGAGCAAACAAATCCAGGTGCTGGAGTAGCTGCCGCCGAGTCCGGATCCCGCTGCTGTGCGCCCCCGACGCCCGCCCGACGTGCATTCCTGGTTCCTTTTGGTTCCAAGTCCAAAATGGCAACTCTCAAGGATCAGCTGATTCATAATCTTCTAAAGGAAGAGCAGACCCCCCAGAATAAGATTACGGTTGTTGGGGTTGGTGCTGTTGGTATGGCCTGTGCCATCAGTATCTTAATGAAGGACTTGGCAGATGAACTTGCTCTTGTTGATGTCATTGAAGACAAATTGAAGGGAGAGATGATGGATCTCCAGCATAGCAGCATTTTCCTTAGAACACCAAAGATTGTCTCTGGCAAAGACTATAACGTAACTGCAAACTCCAAGCCGGTCATTATTACGGCTGGGGCACGTCAGCAAGAGGGAGAAAGCCGTCTTAATTTGGTCCAGCGTAATGTGAACATCTTCAAATTCATCATTCCTAATGTTGTAAAATACAGCCCGAACTGCAAGTTGCTTATTGTTTCAAACCCAGTGGATATCTTGACCTATGTGGCTTGGAAGATAAGTGGCTTTCCCAAAAACCGTGTTATTGGAAGTGGTTGCAATCTGGATTCAGCCCGATTCCGTTACCTGATGGGGGAAAGGCTGGGAGTTCACCCATTAAGCTGTCATGGGTGGGTCCTTGGGGAACATGGAGATTCCAGTGTGCCTGTATGGAGTGGAGTGAATGTTGCTGGTGTCTCCCTGAAGACTCTGCACCCAGATTTAGGGACTGATACAGATAAGGAACAGTGGAAAGAGGTTCACAAGCAGGTGGTTGAGAGTGCCTACGAGGTGATCAAACTCAAAGGCTACACATCCTGGGCCATTGGACTCTCTGTGGCAGATTTGGCAGAGACTATAATGAAGAATCTTAGGCAGGTGCACCCAATTTCCACCATGATTAAGGGTCTCTATGGAATAAAGGATGATGTCTTCCTTAGTGTTCCTTGCATTTTGGGACAGAATGGAATCTCAGACGTTGTGAAGGTGACTCTGACTCCTGAGGAAGAGGCTCGCTTGAAGAAGAGTGCGGATACACTTTGGGGGATCCAAAAAGAGCTGCAATTTTAAAGTCTTCTGATGTCATACCATTTCACTGTCTAGGCTACAACAGGATTTTAGTTGGAGGTTGTGCATTTTGTCCTTTTTATCTGATCTGTGATTAAAGCAGTAATATTTTAATATGGACTGGGAAAAACATCAATTCCAGAAGTTAGAAATAGGAATGGTTTGTAAAGTCCTACAGCTATATTCTGATGCTGGATAGTGGTAACCTTGTGTAGTCCTAAACTGGTTAGTGTGAAATAGTTCTGCCACCTCTGAGGCACCACTGCCAATGTTGCACATGCTGCAGTTGCCCCTTGAGCCAGAGAGATGTTCCTTTGTTATGTAACTTCCTGGCTCCTTCACTGAACATGCCTAGTCCAACATTTTTTCCCAGTCAGTCACGTCCTGGCATTCGGTGTATAGATCCAATATCGCATGTCTTGTTCCAAAGGATGTAACTTTGTGAACTATATTTATCAGTAGTGTACATTACCATGCAATGTAAAAAGATCTACATATAAACAATGCAACCAACTATCCAAGTGTTACACCAACTAAAATTACCCCCAATAAACCTTGAACAGTGAAAAAAAAAAAAAAGAGCAAACAAATCCAAAAGCTAGCAGAAAACAAGAAATAACCAAAATTAGAACTGAACTGGAGATAGAAACATAAAAAACCATTCAAAAGAGAAATAAATCTAGGAGCTAATTTAAAAATTAATAAAATAGATCATTAGCTAGACTAATAAAGAAGAAAAGAGAGAAGAATCAAATAAACACAGTCAGAACAACAAAGATGATATTACACTGACCCCACAGAAATACAAACAACCATCAGAGAATTCTAGGAACACCTCTATGCTCATAAACTAGAAAATCTAGAAGAAATGGATATATTCCGGGACACATACACCCTCCCAAGACTGAACCAGAAAGAAACTGAATCCCCAAATAGACCAATAACAAGCTGTGAAATTGAGGAAGTAATAAATAGCCCACAAACAAACAAACAAACAAACAAAATGCCCAGGACCAGATAGATTCACAGCTGTTGTCTACTAGATGTACAAAGAAGAGTTGGTACCACTCTTACTGAAACTATTCCAAAAAATTGAGGAGGAGGAACTCCTGTCTAACTCATTATATAAGGCCAGTATCATACTGATACCAAAACCTGGCAGAGATACAACAAAAAAAGAAAACTGTAGGCCAATATCCTTGATGGACATTGATATAAAAACTCTCAACAGAATAATGGCAAACTGAATTCAGCAGCACATTAAAAAGCTTATCCTGCCAGGCGCGGTGGCTCAAGCCTGTAATCCCAGCACTTTGAGAGGCAGAGGCGGGCGGATCACGATGTCAAGAGATCGAGACCATTCTGGCCAACATGGTGAAACCCTGTCTCTACTAAAAATACAAAACTAGCTGGACGCAGTGGCGTGCGCCTCTAGTCCAAGCTACTTGGGAGGCCGAGGCAGGAGAATTGCTTGAACCCGGGAGGCGGAGGTTGCAGTGAGCCGAGATTGTGCCACTGCACTCCAGCCTAGCACCTGGCAACAGAGTGAGACTCTGTCTAAAAAA